>NC_049995.1:16913487-16928421 GCF_000003815.2 Branchiostoma floridae
AAATACAGCTAAGGGAGAATTCTTATCTTGACAGTGGAAGAGAAGGTTTAGAGTGTAAGATAGCTTAACACCTCACGGGCAGGATATATAAAACCTAAAGGACACTGTTGTTTAAAGTAGCAGTATTGTCAAAGTCTATAAACAATTGAAGGATGTTCAGTACTAAGAACTACAAACTAGTCTAAAAGCGGGAAGCCCTTTTTTCCAGTGCATCTTTCCGCAGCACCACAATACAATGATTTTACAAGAAAGAAGTAATGCCGTGGCGAAGCAAATGGATTTTGCCTACTGTCGTTAACGCTGGTACTTAGGGTTGGGTAATTGGGGATGCGTGAGAAAATACAACTATAAGGGAGGATTCTCTTGTTGACAATGGAAGAGAAGGTTTAAAAAGTAAGATAGCACAGCGCCTCACAGGTGGAATATATAACACCTAAAGGGTATTGCTGTTTATAGTAGCAGTATACAAAGTATATAAACAATGGAAGGCTATTCAGTATCAAGAACTACAAACTAGTCTAAAAGAGGGAAGCACCGTTTTCCGCAGCACCATGATACAATGATTTTACAAAAAATGGGTTGCCAAGTAAATTTCGCTGGCTTAGCCTTAGAGAGACAAAAGTAATGTGGTGGCGAGGCAAATTGATTCCGCTTTGTATGGTCTACAGTCGTTAACTATGGTAGTTAGGGTGGTGTAATTGGGGATCCATGAGAAAATACAGCTAAGGGAGAATTCTTATCTTGACAGTGGAAGAGAAGGTTTAGAGTGTAAAATAGCTTAACACCTCACGGGCAGGATATATAAAACCTAAAGGACAGTGTTGTTTAAAGTAGCAGTATTGTCAAAGTCTATAAACAATTGAAGGATGTTCAGTATTAAGAACTACAAACTAGTCTAAAAGCGGGAAGCACTGTTTTTGTCCAGTGTGATTTTCCGCAGCACCATAATACAATGATTTTACAAGAAAAAAGTAGTGCCGTGGCAAAGCAAATTGATTCCGCTCTGTATAGCCTACAGTCATTAACGCTAGTACTTACACTGGGGTAATTGGGATGCGTGAGAAAATACAACTAAGGGATGATTCTCTTGTTGACAATGGAAGAGAAGGATTAAAGTGTAAGGTAGCATAGCACCCCACATGCAGGATATATAACACCTAAAGGGAATTGTTGTTTATAGTAGCAGTATATTACCAAAATCTACAAACAATGTAAGGTTGTTCAGCACCAAGAACTACAAACTAACTACGTTAAAATAACTGATAAACGGTAGCATCATTAATCTAAATTAGTTTGGTCGGTTCATTTGGCTCATTTTGCAAGACACGATAACAATTGATAGTGCACGGTAGTTCATTAGGTGTCCCATTATATCTAGGCGACGCTGTGATGCTTCGCCAGTGAATGTAATCGACCGATCTGTACAGGTAGTTTATATCAGTCATTTTCGACGTTTATCTCCACCACATCGAGCGTAGTGGGCGAAAATCAACGTCACTAGAACTCCTT
This sequence comes from Branchiostoma floridae, assembly GCF_000003815.2. NCBI lineage: Eukaryota > Metazoa > Chordata > Leptocardii > Amphioxiformes > Branchiostomatidae > Branchiostoma > Branchiostoma floridae. The sequence continues at coordinate 16,914,997 of NC_049995.1, forward strand.
TATGAATGACTCTGTAAAATTTGCTCCCATTAGCATTTTCTATGCCCAACCAATAACTGACTTATTGAATTTGTACTAAATATGTCCATGCCGTTGGCAACTAATTACTTTGGTTACATCAACGATCGCTTAACGAAGGCTTAGCAATTTCCCCTTCGTTTGGTGCTCTAACAAAATGCTGCATATTTTTATTCTGACCATGCCAAAACCTCTATTCTGCTTGTCTTTGTCAGCAAAGCTAGCCCTTTGTAAAAGCCATGGGCCAGCCCTGACTGTACGTGCTGAACAACCAAACCAATAATCGCTTCTTACAGTAAAGTACTAGTAACTTTCAATTGATTGTCGTTGCTCACTTTTATTGGTAGCTTTATCTCAATGTAGCTGCCCCAAACTATTCAGTATGCAATAGACCTACCTTACTTAACATCCATTAACGAAATTTAGTGTACTATTAGGCACAGGAACACTTGTCTTTACACAGTAGTATTAAACATTTTCTAATGACGTCTTCGTACTATAGCAATACTGCTTCTGATATAGGTCTATTATTCAAACACTATGTGACTCATCCTGTATTCTGATCACAGTCTACTACTTAAGGAGATATGTAGGAGGGCGTATTATACATATCAGATCTTAAAGTAGTATCCTTGTTTATTGAGCCTTAAAGACAAGACGCCCCGTTTAAGACGTCTGGATGCATGTAAAGGTTTAACCTTAAGGTCACCGGAGCTTTCCTGTTGCTAAACCATCAAGTCTGTGATTTCCCTTGAGCCATATGAAGGTAGATACAACTTGTTCTGGGATGCTGGCTGAATACAATTTTTGGCGTGGCGCCGAATGGTCGAGTGGTCTAAGGCTAGCGGACCGCATCCTCTTACGCACGGTCCCAACCGGCTAATCGCCTATGTAGGGACACTGCTACTCCCGGTTACTGTGAGCGTCGCCACAAACCAGCTGTCAGCCAATCAGAGAATAGGCATTTCTTGGGCTTTCTGTTCACGAAAGCCATCTTGCAAAAGCCGCTGGGAAGCTATTAGCCAATCATGTTACGTATTACATAGCTCCATCCTTCTACGCCCGATCCCCAAGGCTGACTGCCCATATAAGGGTAAGCTCATTAATATTTATAAGCAGGGCGGTCAGTAACTGATCTGAGTGCACTAGACAACAGAGGTGACCACAAGGAGTTTCGGCACGACTGTGGTCCCTCGAGCGTGAGAGAAAGGCTGACCGGAGATCGAGAGGTCGTGGGTTTGATTCCTTGCACTACCGGCTAGAATTTGTGACGACTTTACAATAGCTTCCCAGGAGCCATGTAAAGGTATCTCCAACTTGTTCAGGGATGCAGGTTGAATAGTTTGTTAGCGTGGCGCCGAATGGCTGAGTGGCTATAGACTAGCGGACCGGAGATTGGGAAGTCGTGGGTACGACTCATTGCACGACGGGCTTTTTTTCTATTGAAGTTCACCACAAAACAAGACTCTAGGAGTAACTCATGCGTTTTGGGTTACAGTACTGGGTTCGGAAGAAAGATATTTGTTTACCCTTGACTTGAAAGTTTTAGATTGTACCGTACAGGGAAGCAATTCCGTGGAAGCTTGTTCCATAACAATGTATTTCTAGGAAAGAAGCTGTCTTCGTGGAGCCTACACTGAAGAGGGTAAACGTTGGCTAGACTTTGTGACGACTGTGATTAGCTTACTCCACCTGTTGGTACCTCACTTCGGTTGGAGAGGTAAAAGACGTTAGAAGGAGAGGGATGAAGAGTGAATGCCTGGGTACAATTCTTACCCATACTGTGCCCTTGGAAAAGGCCCTGTACATGGCAGCTGTAAAAATGAGCACCTAGCTTCATTGGGTGACTTAAAAGGCAGTAGATCATGTGATTTTTTTTCTATTTGCTTTTTTGGACAGACGAGGACAATGTGGCACTGCACTCAAGTTTTTGTAACTTATATTAACAATGCCACATACACGGTACAGACAGAAGGAAAGTCGTGTAAAGTGCCTTTCCCAAGGGCACAACGTCGGGGGCACGGTGGGAATCGAACTCAGGACCCATAGATTCCGAGCCGAAAGCTCTACCAGTTACGCCACGTCCGACGCCACAAGATCATGTGATTGCAACAAACTGTAATTGCTTCTATATTACAAAAGCGTAGATGAGCATTCAAGCGCACATGAATCAAGGATTCACTCGATACACATTTTTCTTTATATTGATGCAACAATTTATATTCATGGACAATACATATAGGTCGATGACTAGACATGCTACGTTAGCTGTTCTACCTATTTCACTATTCCAGCATATTGGGCGTAATTGTAATATTTCATAGCACGGGGCTCTTCGTTATAAATGTCAAGGGAACAACCACAATTCCTTAAATACATGTACTTACTGATCATAGCTATGATTTGTAGCACAGTGGGCAAGCCTGCCTCGCTCCAGCGCACAATGCCCGACTGGGCGTTTAAATCACAGTATGAGTCATGCGCACAATTTGTCACTGCGCAAATAAATCGGTACGTTTGTACCCTTCTTTGCACGCTTTGCTTCCAGTTGTGTTCTATCAATCTGGTTCGCCGCGAACCATTCACATAACTCAGATATCGTTGTTGCGTTTGAGTCATTTGTCTTGTTGACGTTTGTACGGAATAGCAATTTGTTGCTTAATAATGAATGGATAGACACACTCTCTTTGACAAACGGGGTATAATTCGAGAAGCGGGTGCCTATTTCGTCAAAGCAAACTACACATTACGTAAAACTATTCTTCCCATTGCTTTGCATTGCTTAACCGTTACAAGTTCCCAAGAATCCTTTTGGAATCCTTTAGAATCATTCAGCTGCTTGTTCAAGTTCGCCTCCAGAAAATTGTTGACATTTGCACGGAATAGCAATTTGTTGCTTGATGACAAATAAATAGATGCACTGTCTTTGACAAATGGTGTGTAATTCGAGAAGCAGGTGTTTATTTCGTCTAAATGTCCGTATCAAATTGTTCTGATATGAAGGAAGCTGAATTAACTGAAATCTACACATTACAAGAAGCTGTTATGTCATTCCTTTGCCGTGTATAACTTTATGATCACTCATCAACCAAAGTATTGTTGTCAATGGGAATTCATATCTTTAAGGGACAAAGGTATTCTTGTTTGAAGATAGTGAACTGATAGTGAATGATGATTCTGTTTAAGATTGTTTGAAAATATAGGCTTTCAATTATTATTTTTGTTCGCAAAACTATAATTAAAGCATCGTGTTTTTTTTTTTTTAATTTTCTGACTCATCGTATCAATGCGTGTCAACGAACATGACTACACTTGCTAGGAGATTAAGATTAAGCCAAGTAGGAAAATGATTTGCCCGGGGCTTTTAATTTTCAAAGGAAAATGTTACGTTTACCTCGGAGAAATGCAGATTTAGGCCGGACGTGACGGCCGATATATTTTGCTTTGGCCCAACGTTACAGGAGCCAAGCATCAAACCGAAGTTCTTATTTTTCCAACAACCAATCAGCGCCCTTCAAACAACAAGCAGTGTTCAGAAATTCGAACGCTGAATCATTCTTGACAGATAGAAGAAGGACAGTTTGAAATCTCCCGAGCTCCACGCATGAATTGGGGAGTTAATCGCTTGTTTTTGTGAGTTAACTGTTTTCGTGAATTGGAAATCTTATCCTTTGTTGTTTCATATCGTCTCTTTTGGGGGGGTTCACAGCGTTGGATTTGAACGTTAACGTACACTGTTGTAGTTACTGAGATGTTCGTATCTTGACATTGGTAAAGTTCGATTTCACAATATGAGTTTGGAAACTTTCCGGGCACGTGTACACTGATGCCTCATGTCTTTATTTCTTATCCATATAATGCTTGGAGTATGTAGTTCATCAGAGAAATGTAACCCCCCGCGCAGGCTCTCCAATTCAACCTGGTTTGTGGGAATTCTACTGTTTGTTACCCATTAGTAAGATTTGTTGGGACCTAACAGATATAAAGGAAGTTTATTTGCAAGTTCGTGCCCGAGGGCTAATTGCAAGTACATGTACATGGTATACACATAGTGACAATGGACAGCCATAAATAATGTTCTAATCTAATACTAGTGTTGGCTATTTCTAAACAGGTTGGGTTTGACTTCTTTTTTGGCAGCAGAGGGAAACGAAAAGCCCCACATTTTCTAGAATTTGTGGGTTCTGCGATTTCAAGAGAAAAGTAGCTTTCTGTTCGTCTGTCAATGTGGGGAAGTTGGGATAATACTTTGTGACTTCTCTAAACAGAGTGATTCTTTCGGTTTCGTTGAATGAACATTTGGAAATGAAGTGTGTCTCGTCTCCCACTGCTTTAGATGTACAATATTTACAAATTCTTTTACACACTGGTAATCTCTTATATCTCCCTCTTTCCACTTCAAGAGGATGAGCGCTAATTCTGACTTTGCTTATTGCGGAGCGCAGCTCGAAATCAACTACTTCTAAGTACTTCTCTCTAGCGTATACAGATTTACAAGTTTTGTAGAATCTAAGCTTACCGGTATCTACACTTATATTATGTAGAGACGTCTGGATATACATATTGGTAATTCTGTTCCTTATCATATTACATACATATACAGGGTCACAGAGTGAGTTGTCAGAGTACCAGAGATAAGAATATCCACTATAAAGAACCCTTGTCGGCACATCAGAAGGAGTTCGAAAGTTCTGACGAATCGGAAATCAAACACTTTGTACTTCGTGATGTATGAAGCTTCATCTAATGGAAAGCTGGGATAACCTCTGCTTGGATCTGGTTACTCCCAATATCCTCCAACATGACGCTAACCAATCCGTTTACTTTCCTTGTGCATTAGTCATAACCTTAGCCAGAAACTTGACACGCCGATCTGGGTTGCGAACAAAATGTTAGTAATACCTAGCCTAGGTAGCTTTCTTTATTTGCAGAAAAAGTCATGCTTCTTATGCATTTAAACCATGCATAAGCTCCGGATGTCTTACAAAGTATACTAGTATATACTAGTCTTTGGAAATGTAGATAGTCAAAACGTTCTTATATCACTGTATTTGTACTACTAGTTGACCTATACTTCGCTTGTAAGAGCAAAGATGAAAAATAAAGCTCTTTAATCTATCTACGGGCACTCTACACAATTTTGTTCAGATTGACATTAAATTCTATTAACTGTAAAAATTTATTTATCTTTTTATGAATTTTCCTGATAGCGATATATCAGAGCATATATGTCAGGGAGTCGAACCTAGGGCCTTTGGGGTCTGGGCAAACATCCTCCCGAATTGCCCATGATGCCTTTTACTGACAAAAGCAACATCACGGCTCCTGTGTAGCACCTTACAGAATAACCATAACCGACCTCACCATCTACAGTGTAATCTACTAGATGGATATACTATGAAGAAAATGTTTTCGGCAAGTCGAGACAGCATCGCTCACGAAGGGGTAATAGTCATCAACTATTCTCCATCCCAGCGTGTAGAGACAATAGTGACCGTGCTTGTGCTTGAATCTAACATTGAATGGAAATTCTGTTTAAGATTCTTAAAAAATATTGGCTTTCAATCATTTAACTTTCCTAACAGATTTTTCGAGGGATAATTTATGTTCCCAAAACTATCTAGCGCCAAAAACGACCTCGCACTACTGTATAGCACCTTAAAGCATAACCAGATGGATATACGATGGAGAAAATGTTTTCGGCAAGTCGAGACGAAATCACTCACGAAGGGGTAATAATCATCAGCTAATCTCCGTCCAGGCGCCACCTTAAATGGGTTTTGTCCTAATTAGCCTTGAGATACCCGCGTTCCCTCGCTTTAATGACCATACTGCTTTCCTGTAACGTATGTCTTTACGCCCTTCTTTGATGAGTAATGAGCTGTTCAATATACAAGCTCACGAAGACCAATATACAAGCTCACGAAGACCATAGATGTGAACGTCTAGGCGACTGGTGCAAAGTATAGCTAAAATTGCTGAGGTAAAAGGGTAAAGGATGAATTTTGGTCTGAATATTGAGTATGTTCTAAACATTTTCAAGGGTGGAGCCAATTCTTAGCAACGGTTGCTAGGAAACAGATTTCAATAGTCATCCCTAATCTCAAAGCCGGCGCCAGGGTAGATTGGTTTTGTCCTAATTAGCCTTGAGATATCCGTGTTACCTCGCTTTAATGACCATACTGCTTTCCTGTAACGTATGTCTTTACGCCCTTCTTTGATGAATGATGAGCTGTTCAATATACAAGCTCACGTAGACCATTGATGTGATAGTCTAGCGACTGGTGCAAAATATAGCTAAAATTGAATTAAATGTGGTAAAAGAGTAAAAGCATGCATTTTAGTGTGAATCTCAAATATGTTCTAAGAACATTTGGAGCCAATTCAAAATGTATGTTTCTTAGCAACGGTTGCCACGCAATAGTCATCACCAGGTATAATGGGTTTTGTCCTAGTTAGCCTTGCGATATCCGCGTTACCCCGCTTTAATGACCTTACTGCTTTTCTGTAACGTATGTTTTTACGCCCTTCTTTGATGAATGATGGGCTCTTCAACATACAAGCTCACGAAGACTATTGATGTAAACGTCTAGGCGACTGGTGCAAAGTATAGCTAAAATTGCTGAGGTAAAATGGTAAAGGATGAATTTTGGTCTGAATCTCGAGTATGTTCTTAACATTTTCAAGGGTGGAGCCAATTCTTAGCAACGGTTGCTAGGAAACCGATTTCAATAGTCATCCCTAATCTCAAAGCCGGCGCCAGGTTAGATTGGTTTTGTCCTAATTAGCCTTGAGATATCCGCGTTACCCCGCTGTAATGACCTTACTGCTTTCCTGTAACGTAGATCTTTAACGCCCTTCTTTGATGAATGATGAGACGTTCAACATACAAGCTCACGGAGACCACATTGACGTGATAGTCTAGCGACTAAAATTGTATAATATAGCTAAAATTGCTCAAGATGTGGTAAAAGAATAAAAGCATGCATCTTTGTGTGAATCTTAAGTATTTTCTAAGCATTTTCAAGGCAGGAGCCAATTCAAAATGCATGTTTCTTAGCAACGGTTGCCACGGAACAGATTTCAATAGTCATCAGCTAATCTCCGCCCTCGTGTCAGGTAAAATTGGTTCAGCCGTAATTAGCCTTGAGATATTCGTGTTACCCCGCTGTAATGACCCTACTGCTCCCTGTAACGTAGATCTTTACATCCTCACGCACACGCACGCCCACGAAGACCATTGGTGTAACGTTACATGCATTTTCCAGTACCAGTGCAGAAATTTTTAGTCAGGGTACGGTTCAGGTCTAGATGATCAGGTCCAGGTCCGGACCTGAACGGGACCTTATTGTTTTTGAATGGGCGGTACTCAAAACGATGGTCCATTTCGCTTCAAATGAATATGTTTGGTGAAGTATCCCATCTTCATGTAAACAAATAAGTAAACGCTATCTCAGTATCTGCCTTTGTTAACTCGCCTATACTTGTTATTTTCTTGGACCTATAAGTCTCAAAACACGTAAACGCCTGCCTCAGTAGTGCCGGGGTGATCTGTTCATTTTCCAATCGGCCCAACATCCAGTTAACTAATTTATTTTATTCCCGTGTTACCCCGCTATGCTTTCCTTTAAGTTAATGCTTTCCTGTAACGTATAACTTTACGTCCTTCTTCGATGAATGATGGGCTCTTCAATACACAAGCTCACGAAGACCATGTCGTTGATGTAACGTTACTTGTGTTTGCACCCATGTGGGCGTTCCAGAAGGGAATTATTCTTAGCTGGAAAAGGTTCAGTCCTTGGAAATTTGTGGCGCTGAATATGCATGCTTGTGGGAAAGTTTAAAGGAAGATATATGACCTGCATTACTAGCGTTAAATGGACTTTAAATAAATGTGTTTGTGTAGATGGTCCTCAGCAATATTGTGAGACACCTCTAAACAATCACTGCCTCTCGCATCAGTAACTAGTGTTTAACTGGGGTTGTTCTTTTTGTCTAATTAATAACGTCTAAACGTTTTGTGAGGTTCATTCTTTAATTATATTACTGACGGATACTGTGAGATCTTTAGCGCATTTCAGGCAATACTTAATTCATTTCGTGTGCCTCCTTCCTTTTCAAAAGTGTATTGTTAGCTGTAGAGGGTTCAGTTCTGGCAAGTCGTTGTGCGGAATATTCATGCATTTGGAAAAGTTCAAAAGGATATGAGAGGCCCTTTACTGCATTGTTACATTTAAATGGAGTTTAAATATTGATAGGGTCTAACTGATGAACTCCCAACTGCAAGCTCAAAGGTCTGTAGCAGATAACACCGTGGCTTGCATTCAGCTGGCGATGCCAAGCGTTATAAGCTTCCGCCACACAAGTGCAGAAATGCTCTTAGCTGCGTAAAAATGGTTCTCACTGTACCAATGAATTCTGACTTGTGCATAACAGCTTTAGTGGTCTCTATAAATTGTCTAAGTCGATGAATAAGTGGAAAGTTGCTTAGGCATGTCCTAAATGTAAACGCTACTAGAGCAATCTGATGATCCTAATCATCTTCCAGTTGTAGGGTTCAATCTTTGGTAAGCTGTTGAGCGGAATGTTCATGCCTTTTATAGGATAGCTTAAAAGGAGATGTGGCCTTTTGCTGCATTGTTACCTTTAAATGGACTTTAAATGCTGATAGGGTTTTACTGATGAACTCCCAGCTGCAAGCTCAGAGGTCGGTAACAGATAACTTCTGGGCTTATATTCAGCTGGCGATGCCGGGCAATATGAGCTGCCGCCTGCACACGGGTGTTATACATGCTCTTAGCCATCTAGAAACTTTTCCTCCCCTTGTGCATAAGGGCGGGCTTTAGTAGTTTTTTTTAAGCCAATGAGGAGATGTAAACTTACTTCAGCATATCCTCAAAGTAAACGCTACTAGAGCAATTTGATGATCCGAATCATCTTCCAGTTGGAGGGTTCAGTCTTTCGTAGGCTGTTGAGCGGAATATTCATGCCTTTAGGATAGTTTAAAAAGAACATGCGACCTTTTGCCCCATTGTTACCGTTAGATGGACTTAAAATGCTGATAGGGTCTTCCCTATGAACCCTTAGCTGGGAGCTCAAAGGTTGGTAACAGATAATGTCCGGGCTAACATTCAGCTGCCGATGTCAGGCGACATGAGCTTACACCTGCACACAAGTGCAAAAATGTTCTTAGCCGCTTAAAAAATGTTTCTCCGTGTACAGATTAATTCTGGCTTGTGCATAACAGCTTCGGTGGTCTCTAGAAATTGGTAAAGCCAACGAATAAGTGTAAAGTAGCGTAAGCGTGTGCTGAAAGTAAACGCTACTAAAGCAATCTAATGATCCACCAGTTCACATTCTTAGCTTTCATTCAGCTGCCGCTTTCAAGAGATATATGAGGTGCCATAAATGCCCTTAGCCGAGGGGAAGATTCCCCTACCTGTACAAATTAACCCTGGCTTGTTCATACGAGCCACGGGTGGGCTTTATCCATTGTTAAAGCCAACATTTGGATTAGTGTAAAGGTACTTAAGCATGTGCTAAACGCTACTAGCAATCTAATTCTCTTCCAGTTCACATTCTTAGTTCACATTCAGCTGTCTGGTGTGCTAGGTGACCTGAGCTGCCGTCTGCATGCATGTGTTATAAATGTTATTAGCCATGTAGAAACCTTCCCCCACTGCACTGAATCACCTCCATATGCATGGGCGGAGACAAATCATTCAAGCATGAAAGTCTCTGACACTATCAATTTCATGCAACCACTAGATCTACCGTTTACGAAGCGGTTTAATATGTAAAGATATGCTACTGCATTAAAGCTAATCATTGAAAGTAAGAATATGCTATCAATAAATCAATAGTATTCATGTTACCCCTAAATGTATCGTTTACAAAACTGTTAAATATGCTACGTTATCAGTAAATCTATCATTTGCACAACAGTCAGTTAGACATAGAAAGCAATGTCATCACTAAATAGTTATATATTTTTAGCTTTCATAGTTGTTTTGCCACGCCAGGAAGAAACAGTTTCCTTTTAATTGGTAACATTTCTTAGGTTTGAGACGACTTCCAAGTGTTCATTATCTCAAATTACATGTTATGACTTAATGTCTAAAAATATTGCACATTTCTCTTTTTCGTCTTAAAATGATTGTTTTGCCAAGCCAAGAAGAAAGAGTTTCCTTTGAGTAAAATTGCAGTTTGACAGTTGAACATTTCATCTGACATGTTATGACTAAATCGTTGCACATGTGCATTCCACATCTTAAAATGATTACATTTGCCAAGCCATAAAATACCATTTTCCTTTCAGTAAAATTGCACCGCAGGTGACCATACATGTCAGGGGTGGCGCCGGTGTCACAGCATTCTCGTTTCCCCATGGATTACTTAACAGTGACTTACAGGCTAAATCAACACAATGTTGGCTACTTTCCTGGAAAAGCATTGCTCGCTGCATTTCCCGAAGAGTCACGACCTTCTGACTCAACTTCCTCACCTCGTGACGTAGATAACACAACGTTTAACGTACAATGAAAAATTATCTTTCATACACGTAACAGTGGCTTACAGACTAAAACCACCATATTTTTGGCTACTTTCCTAGAAAAGCATTGCTCGCTGCATTCCCGGAAGAATCACGCCCTTCTGCCCTAACTGTCTCTCCTTGTGACGTCGCAATCCTTCCACACGTGCTGTTGACCCCATACAATGATACATCATGGGTGGAGCCGGTGTCACAGCAATATCGTCCCCCCAGTGGTTTACAGACTAAATCACCATGTTTTTGGCTACTTTCTAATCATTCCTTGAAAAGCATTCCCGGAAGAGCCAATCTGGACTGTCTCTTCTCGTGACGATGCAATCCTTCCACCCGAGCTCAGGGCGCTGTTGACCCCTGTTGACCCCATACGTCAGGGGTGGCGCCAAGCAGGCGCCGGGGACTGCCAATGTCAGTTGGGGCGATGCACACTTGGAACCCGTGTCAACACGGTGTAATTTTAGTAAAAGGAAAATGTTATTTCTTGGATCGGCAAAAGCAATCATGTGAAAGAGAGATTTAGTCATGACATGTCGGATGTGGTAATGCGCACTTGGCCACAGCCATGTCTAAACTGTGTAATTTCACTAAAAAGGAAAATGTTATTTCCTGGCTTGGCAAATGTAGTTATTTTAATATGTGGAAGTTACATGTGGAAGGCAACGATTTGATCATAACATGTCAGATGAAAGGAAGGATTGCTCCGTCACGAGGAGCGGCAGTTTAGTAAGAACGGCATATCTCTTCCGGGAATGCGGCAAACAGCGCTTTTTTGGTTAGAAAGCAGCTCAAAACATGGTGATTTGGCCTGTAAAACCCGCTTTGAAATTCAAAAATTTAGCTTGGACCACGTGTTGGCGAAGTCTAAATTGGCATTTTTTGGCCGACGAACGACAGCTTCAATTCAGCGAGGCCTCGGCGACAATTTTTGAAATTTTATTTACTTCCTCGTGGCATAAAATGGCATTCACTTGAGGAGCTTTCTTGAAAACACTTTTTTCTATGAGGGATGAAAACGAAATGAAAAATACTCCTTGTCCGTGCTATCTTACGTTAAAGGTCCGGCGTACGAAGAGATAACACACACCCCTGCCTCTATCCAGCACCTTTGATCCCATTTGCTACTTGGGTGAACACACCAACATGAACGAATATATAGAGGCCAAAGGGCTAGATTGGAGTACCATTTGGGGGCCATATTGCACACAGAATCCGTGGTTCGTTGCCCCCTTTGGTAGTATGCTCATCCTTGGATATCGTCGTTACAGTGTAATTGCATTTTTACAATTCAAAGAGATATGTACAGTCGTGCCGTTTGTTTCTTATGACTCCTGTAGTTTTCTTTAGTGGTTCAAAGAGCAGAAAGTTATTTCTGCTGTTATAGTAGCAGGGTTTATTTTATACAGGGAGGGGTTGTTTGACCTTAAACGTGATTTAGGCACTTCTTCGAACACGCCGGGACCCACATTTTACTTCCCATCCGAATGACGGGTGAAGCCCCAACCTAGATGCCCTCCCCAGGGTTGAACTCAACAGGGGTTGTACTAATACCTCCATTGAGCTGACTCCATGGAGCTGGCTCCATGGAGGTATTAGTACAAACCCCTCAAGACTCCATTGGGGCCTGCAAGTTACCACCAAATTTGAACCAGAAGCTCAAATGCGAGGCCGATATCAGTTGAGCCACAGGGACATCCCGCACTTGATCTTACGTTACTTGATTTTACGCCATGTGGTGTAATCTTACGTTATTCTCGAAAATGCTTATTTCGTGGTTACATTTGACAGCCATAGCAAGAAACTTATTAGTATGCAAAAGAAGCCAAACTTTTCCTTACTTCAAAATAGTCAATACCAGCTATTTGTCAAGCTTAATGCATTCTCATAGTCAGTAAATTATGAAAGCTGTCTACACTGCAGTTTCAATTACAAGAAGGTCCTTGCTGTTCTGTACTTTTCCTTACTTCAAAATAGTCAATACCAGCTATTTGTCAAGCTTAATGCATTCCCATAGTCAGTAAATGATGAAAGCTGTCTACATTGTAGTTTCAATTACAAGAAGGTCCTTGCTCTTCTGTGGTAAACGAAAAACTCATTACTAAGGTTATTACTCCAACTAGACTTTAAAAGCTCCGTGCAGGCTGAGACAAATGAAGACAGTCCCTGAGAGGCTTTTGGTAGGATTGGACTCAGCCCACTTTAAAGGTTAGTGCAATGAGTAACACACACGCGGGTAAGCCTCAACATGACTCACAGTCATTGTAGATTATACATATATGTATACAAATGATGGTTAATGGGGCAAGCTTTGGTGAAGTAGACAGATAAGAGTAGTATTTTCATTTTGCTGTCTATGTATAGTTAAAGCTGCAGTAGTCTTTAAAATTCTCTGGAGCAACTTGCATTTAATAGCATGAAAATTCATTTGTGTTGGTAAATGACATTATGGGTAAACTTATCTTTAGCTAACTTAGGTGAAGAAGGCTGAACATTTGGGGTAAGTCCCAACTTATTTGAAGAGTTGGCTGGCTAAAGTTTAGTTTACCTATAATTTGCATTTAAATGTATCATCTAAGGTTCATTGTAGGTAATTAAATGTTAATATTAATGGACTATTTTGCTAATTGATTGATGAATGTGAAAGATGACTACAACATCCAAACTTGTCACTTGTGGCATAGACCCCACCCATAACCTACCAAACTAAACTACCCAAAGATGATATTTCGTCATGTACCATTCCCTTTCCTGCAAGAGAAATGCACTCCAAATTGGCATATAGCTCCCCGTTATCAAGACGCTAAATAAAATGCTGCTCACTGAACGGTAGGATCGTTACCCGTGCTGCGGAGCTACAGTTC
>NC_049995.1:16929671-16974918 GCF_000003815.2 Branchiostoma floridae
TTCCCTCGGGCGGGGCATTAACCCTTTATTAAACAACGCATAGTAGTGAACCAGGGGTTTTATCAAACTTGTGCCATCATAATTTTTGTCTCTCCCAGCCATGTGCATCTATTTTTATAGCCTTACTGTATCTTGGATCTATAGTAGCATTGTCACCAACCACGGAACATTCTGTAACGTTCACCAATAAAATGAGATAACCTATCAACTGTAAGAGGGGAATGTGGTATGGAAACATAAAGATAAGACATAATTGCAAATAAAACGTCTCCAAGTGTTGCTTTTATATAGAAAATTGCCTGGTCGGATTATGTTAAGTCTATGGGAAAAGGATTTTACCTTATCGTCCGTAAGCCATGTGTTTGCTTTAGTGTAAAATTGTGTCCGAATCACTTAAAGTTTGTTGGAATAAGCTTTGCAATATTGATAGAAAGCCACGCATTGGTTGTAAAAACATCTATGACTATCATTGGTGAGAAAAGTAGTCTACTTTTTTGGAAAAGGATTCACAGCTCCTATAGACAAGGCTGTCCATTGCGATAGAGGAGTCTGTGATGTATGTGCTATTGGTTGTAAGGACCGTAAGAAAACGGATTAAGTCGTAAAACTTTACACGCGTACTGAAGGCGGTATAAGAGACTTGGCGCCACCATTGTACATCCAAACGTTTTATTATTTGTAAACACTTATCATGTGTAAGCCATGCGTTTGCTTTATTCTAAAATTGCCTGTCCGAATCGCTACAAGTTTGTTGGAAAAGGCTTTTGCAATATTGATACAAAGTCATGCCTTGATTTTAAACAATCTACGATATCATTTGTGGTAGAGCTAGTCTCCTTTGAAAGAATCCTAGACAAGACTTTCCATTGCGAAGGCTCTGTGATATATGTGCCACTGGTTCAAAGGACCGGGAGAGAGGACGGATTATGTAGTAAACTTAACACGCGTACTCGTGCCGTGAAGTAGGCGGTATAAGAGCCTTGGCGCCAGCATTGTACATCCAAACGTTTTCTTGATTATGTAAAGTATGTAGGAACATGTTTTACCTTATGATTCGTAGGACATGCGTTTGGTTTATTCTAAAATTGCCTGTTCGAATCGCTACAAGTTTGTTGGAAAAGGCTTTTGCAATATTTATACAAAGTCATGCGTTGATTTTAAACCATCTACGATGTCATTTTTGATAGAGCTAGTCTCCTTGGAAAAATTCCTAGACAAGTCTTTCCATTGCGAAGGCTCTGTGATATATGTGCCACTGGTTCAAAGTACTAGGAGAAGACGGATCAAGTTGTAAACTTACACGAGTACTCGTGCCGTTAAGTAGGCGGTATAAGAACCTTGGCGCCACTATTTGTACGTCGAAATGTTATCGAAGCCAGACTAAGTCCGTCTTTATGCCGTGCCTCGGCAGGAAAATGAAATCCCTTTATTATTAATAAGACCGTTTTTTTGCAATATTGATAGACATTTACCTCATTGATTTTAAAACCATATCTCCAATGTGTATTTATTTTGGAAACTTTTGAAACCAGGTATCTTCAGGTGCCTTAATCACGACATAATTCGGGAGAAAAGTAGTCTACTTTCTTGGAAAGGGTTCTCAGCTCCCAGAAGATAAGGCTTTCCATTGCGAAAGAAGACTATGTGATATATGTGCCACTGGTTCAAAGGACTGGGAGAGGACGGATCAAGTTATAAACTTAAAACGCGTACTCGTGCCGTGAAGTAGGCGGTATAAGAACCTTGGCGCCACTATTGTACGTCGAAATGTTATGAAGCCAGACTAAGCCCGTCTTTATGCCGTGCCTCGGTAAGAAAATGAAATCCCTTCATTAGGCCCCCTTTCCACTTGACGGCGCTCTCACGGCGCTCTCACTGCGATGGAAAATTGGCCAGAGCGCGGTGAGAGCGCCGCGACGCCAGAAAAACTGCTCTAGTGGAATCGCTCCGGCGACCCCAGCGCGCTCTCACCGCGACGAAAACTCAAATGTCAGCATATTTTTATGAGCTAGCAAAAGTTTGAAAGATTGTTCAACGAATTTCAGAGATAGAGAACGAATCTCTTGGTGTACAGTGTATTTTCGTACTTTTAAAGTCATCCTTTTACGTCTTACATAACATTCAAAGAATAAAATCAAGGCTGTAAACAAATCCCATTTTGGTCACTGTACAGTCACTCAGCCTGAAATATACACGTTTGTCTTGTTCCTTTTTCTTAAATCTGTCATGTAGCTTGTTCACTATAAATTGTTTTATCATGCCACGCTTTTAGTGTAAATCATCCAACACTGAAACAGTTCGATTTATTGAAAACAGGACTTCAATAGTATAAATGTACAGATGAAGAACAAGAAAACTGATGTCATCATGTTGAAATATAAAAAAAAATGTTCAAAAATGATAAACCTTTTTTTAAACCCTGGTTATTCCTTCTCAGTTTGTTTCATTGTAAATCATCGGTACATATTAAACATTTCTCCGGGTTCTGTCTGTTTCAAATATACTTCTTCTCAAACTGCAGTTGAGAGCGCAGAGAGAGCGCCGAGAGAGCGCCGTCCTAGCTAATTTGGTATCATAAACCATTGTTGAGACCTATTGCGCTCGCTGCGCGCTCTCTTGGCGCTCATGGCGCTCGCTGCGCGCTCCCTTGGCGCTCTCTCTGCGCTCTCACGGCGACTGTTTTGAGCAGGTTCAAAACAGTCGCGGAGGTCATGGCAACCATGGCGACCATGGCGCTCCCACCGCGCTCTCTGTGCGCTCCCATGGCGACCTTGGCGATCCCACCGCGCTCTCACCGCGCTCTACCATATTTGAGGTCGCAGAGAGAGCGCCGTGAGAGCGCCGTCCTAGTGGAAAGGGGGTATTATTAATAAGACCGTTTTTTTTGCAATATAGATAGAAATTTACTCCTTGATTTTAAAACCATATCTCCAATGTGTATTTATTTTGGAAACTTTGGAAACCAGACATAATAAGGGAGAGAGGTAGTCTACTTTCTTGGAAAGGATTCTCAGCTCCTATAGACAAGGTTTTCCATTGCGAGGACTCTGTGATTTATGCCACAATAGTTCAAAGTACTAGGAGAAGACGGATCAAGTTGTAAACTTAATACGAGTACTCGTGCCGTTAAGTAGGCGGTATAAGAACCTTGGCGCCACTATTGTACGTCGAAATGTTATGAAGCCAGACTAAGCCCGTCTTTATGCCGTGCCTCGACAAGAAAATGAATTTTTTTTGCAATCTTGATAGAAATTCACGCCTTGATTTTAAAACCATATCTCCAATGTGTATTTATTTTGGAAACTTTGCAAACCATAATTAGTGAGAAAAGTAGTCTACTTTCTTGGAAAGGATTCTCAGCTCCCAGAAGAAAAGGCTTTCCATTGCGAAAGAAGACTCTGTGATGTATATGTAACTGGTCCAAAGTACTAGGAGAAGACGGATCAAGTTGTAAACTTTACACGAGTACTCGTGCCGTAATGTAGGCGGTATATGTATCTTAGGCGCCAGCATTGTACGTCCAAACGTTTTCTTGACTATGTAAAATCCGTCGGAATAGGTTTTATCTTATTCTTTTGTAAGCCACGCATTTGCTTTATTCTAAAATTGCCTGTCGGAATCGCTACAAGTTTGTTCGGAAAGGCTTTTGCAATCTTTATACAAAGTCATGCCTTGATTTTAAACCATCTACGATGTCATTTGTGATGGAGCTAGTCTCCTTTGAAAGAATCCTAGACAAGACTTTCCATTGCGAAGGCTCTGTGATATTTGTGCCACTGGTTCAAAGGACTGGGAGAGAGGACGGATTATGTAGTAAACTTAACACGCGTACTCGTGTCGTGAAGTAGGCGGTATAAGAACCTTGGCGCCACTATTGTACGTCGAAATGTTATGAAGCCGGACTAAGTCCGTCTTTATGCCATGCCTCGGCAGGAAAATGAAATCCCTTTATTATTAATAAGACCGTTTTTATTGCAATATAGATAGAAATTTACTCCTTGATTTTAAAACCATATCTCCAATGTGTATTTATTTTGGAAACTTTGCAAACCAGGTATCTTCAGGTGCCTTAATTACGACATAATAAGGGAGAGAGGTAGTCTACTTTTTTGGAAAGGACTCTCAGCTCCTATAGACAAGGTTTTCCATTGCGAGGACTCTGTGATATATGCCACACTAGTTCAAAGTACTAGGAGAAGACGGATTAAGTTGTAAACTTTACGCGAGTACTAGAGTTGTAAAGTAGGCGGTATAAGAACCTCGGCGCCACCATTGTACATCCAAGCGTTATGAAGCCAGACTAAGTCCGTCTTTATGCCGTGCCCGGAGAGAAAATGAATGAAAATCCCCTTTAGACCGTAGGTTCTCCGGAGTTTAATGGCTACTTTTCATCTTCCGCTGCACTAGTGAGTTTTTTGAAAGTCGTAGAGAGTTTCCTCAGATGATCACACGGTGAGATACCGAGGTAGTTTCGTGACGCATTCCGCGCGCGGTGAGTTCTAATGATATGGTTTCTGTTCCCTGTAACTACGTTTGGCGTTGGGCCTAGGAAATTATTATGTTACCGGCTACTCTACCACGACCTAAGCTAAATTTGCCGATCTAGCGCATGTTTAGTAGATTGCTGGCAAGAGACATAAAATGTTCGATTTGACGTATGATACTGTAACTTCGGTGAATCATGATCGAACACGTTCTCTCCGGTATCTCTACAGTTTTAGGAAGAGTGAGTCAACAGACCGACTGAACGTGGGCGCCCTGTATAATGATACAATGGAAGTATGTTGTTAAAAGTAGTGGGACCGCGTAGCGCAGCGGCACCGTGTTCGGCCCGCGACCGAGAGGTTGCGGGTACGAATCCGCTGCCGTGTTACCCATCTTGTGCCCTTGGGCAAGGCACTTTACACGACTTTCCTCACTTTACTCAGGTGAAAATGAGTACCTAGCTTCGGCTAGGCCGCCTTCTGATGAAGGTCCCGTGTTCGGGGAGAGCAACACACCAAGAACGTTGAAGAACCCGCCGCATGTGCATGGGGTAGGGAATCTCCCGAGCAGCCCTCGTAACCCCTGCTTCGCCTATTGGGTCAGTTAGTCCTCACACATAATGGGCAATTGGGCTGGTCTCAATCATGATGTTTCTGACCTATGGCGAAGAGTTGCTGTTACAGTTCCAATCATGTAACCTGTAACCTTGAGTGGCCTTCAGGTCTTGTTACGTGGTGACCATTAAGTTTAAAAAAAAAAAAACTAGTACCAATGTCCTGATGCAGTTCAGTTGTACATATGCAGACTGCATATGTCGGATCACTTCCACCAAATATTAGAAGAAGAAAAAGATGAGAGAACCCCAGCCTACCGAATGCCACATTTTCAAGTGCCGTAACAGGAGACATGTTATTTCTTTGTAGGCCTAATGTAATGGGATAGCCTATAGTATGCCCACAGGCTATCATTAGTATTGTCTTCCATTACTTTAGACGGTGAATGCCACTGCCTATATGCAGTTTTATGTCGCACACGTCATTTCCTCCCATTCTGAAGACGCCGGGGGAACTTAGGGTCAAACTTCAGCCAGAACTCCAACAGGAGAACTTCAAAGTGCGGTGAACTCAGGACATCAGTATATATCACAAAACACCCACTCATACTGCAGAACGTGAGTCACTTTACAATCTACTGCCTTCAAAGAAGACGTCCAGCGCAGCAATGGTAAACGGAGTGCATTGGATTTGATGACACTTACTTTACTTGAGGTCTGTACAGCAATACCATTAGCCCTTGGGTATTATTTTACAAATCTCTCGGCTTGACTTCGCGAACGAAGATCGTCTGGGGATGTTGCAAAAAATATTATAACTTACACAATACAACTCATATTGTTACAGAATACGAAATACTATTGGAACAGAATACCAAATAAAATTGTAACAGAATAACAAATACTTCACAACGAATGAAAGACACATGATTTGAATCCCTCTATACAGTACTTTACAGTCCTTAGTAACCTAGCCAAGGCACCTGGATTATCTACTCTACCAATGCTGAAAGCCCATTTCAAGTCTCTTTGGAACATCATTATGTTTACCACAGAAAATGGCGTACAAATGAATTCCCCCTATTGGAGTGCACTGGGTAATAACGTATTGCGAAGCAACTTTCAAGGACTATAATGTAATACGTGCCGACTTTATTGGTAGAGTATTATAGCCGAGCATCCTGGCGTACCTAGTCCTTCGGAGGCAATTTGATAAAAGACAAATACCGGAGCGGAGTGGCTGAAAACGTGCCAACGGAATCATTCCTTTCACCTTTTGCGAAAAGCACTGGCTGTAGTGCGCAATTCTCTTCATGTAAAGGCATTTTATCAGGCTTTCTATTTTGTCGTTTTTTTTTTTTTGCCGCCAGCCAAATAATACAGGGAAAGCATGACCAAATAGAAACCCCGATACAAACTTTCAAGGACTATATAATGCAGTACGTGCCGACTTTATTAGTAGAGTATTATAGCCGCGCAACCCGGCGTAGGTAGTCCCTTGAAGGCAATTTGATAAAAGGCAAACACTGGAGTGGAGTGGGTGGAAACGTGCCAACCGACTAATTTCTTTCACCATTTGCGAAAAGTATTGGCTATGTTGCGCAACTCTCTAAATAGAGGTTAGGCTCCTGTCTGTTTTGGTGTCTTTTGACGCATTTAATTGGGCTTTCCATTTTGCCAAGCTTCATTTTTGCCAAAGCCAAACGATAATTTATAAAAGGAAAACATGACTGAATAGAAAGCCCGACACAAACGTCTAAAAGACGTCAAATGAGAGGGGAAGCTTCCCTTCTACTTGGAGAGAACGCACTATTAGAACACCCACATAGCGAACAGGAGGATAGATAGGTTAAAAGGTAACGCTGATAAAATATGTATTACAATACAAAGGCAATAAAATTCATCGCACAAAAATGCACGAGGTTTGATACCATGAAAGTAAAATACGATGAGTATGCTATACTTTATCTAAATCTATGATTAAATGTGCACGTCTTTAGTCTAGCAGTATGGACTACAAAACCACAGGAAAATTACGTATATCTTTGTAGTCCTACTCAGATTTAGATTCAGCTTTAGTTCGCATTGGCTTGGCATGTGATATTTGATATATTGATTTTAAATATTACACTTCACCGCACTGAACAGCAATGCAAGCAAACCGTGTGCTATAAGTGGTGTATAAACAGTAGCATAGTGGGATGGAGGACTGTTGCTATGTACTTATAGCGAGGGATGGAAATGGGTGTGACCAGGGTACTTAATTCCGCGCTCTTCAAAGGCGAGCCTGCCAGAGACGCCGGGGAAGAGGCGTTGATGCGTGAGTGCTTCGCGTATCCTGCAATTGGGCCGTTGGGGCACCTGTTGGTAAGGTGGTGTGGAATATAAGAAAGGAGATGGAGGAAAAGACCAAGAAATAAAAAATAGAAAAATAAATACGTAAGATTTGTGTTGCAGGGCACTCAGTTCCGTCTGTTTAACCAAAATCACATGCGCACACGAGAACTGTTATACAGAATGGCTCCACCTAGCTCGCTATTAGTCCCTTGTTACTTATTATGAATACAAGCCAGATCGCAGAAGTATTCAATATTTTTTTCACAAACCCTTGATAGCTTAGATAGAAGCCTACGCATATTCTTTGCAAACAGTTGAATTGGGATTCCTATTTTTTGCTTTGGTTGTCAAAACATGTCTAATACAAGCTAGGGGGTCCAAAATGTAACAATTTCAAGGTCTCATTTTTAGCTAACAACATATATGCATATCAAATACTGTCCATCCAGGCCTTCTCAAGTTATGCCATCCATCCACAAAAAACGCACACAAACACACACAAACACACACACACACACACACACACAGACACGAACACACACATACACACACACACACATATACAAACACACAAACGTTAACGAAACATACCCTTCTTTGCGTAGGTGATGATTCTATGTTTTACTAATATAGGCAACGTTTGTACATCAGTAGATCAGTTATTTTCCTACGTCTATGACTGATAACACGATGTGTCCAAGGCGCGCTCCTGATTGCATCTAACGGCCCTTCCAATTAGAGTCGTGCTTTAAGTGCCGTCTTTGAGAGTAATGAACCGGTGTCGGTGATGGCCCGGAGATTATAATGAGACGTGTTGACGCAAAAGTCTCATTCAGCTAACGACCACTCGTCTGACATGGCTTATTATACTGTACGGTAATGACTGATGGCACAATAAGTTTCGGACTCCAGGAAGAATAGCGGTGCCACTTCGGTGGTATCGCTAATGGCGATCCTAATAAAACAAACTATCTGGCAAATCTTTGCCCGTTCATCTCGAGTCTAGAATATGTGCCGAATGGCCAAGCGTTTGGACTAGTGGACACGAGATCGACGCAAAAGTCTCATTTTGCTAACGACCACTCGTCTGACATGGCTCATTATACGTTTGTGAAGATTAGTACTGCACGGTAATAATTGATGGCACAATCTGGCAAATCTTTCCCCGTTTATCCAGAGTCTAGAATATGTGCAGAATGACCAAGCGTTTGGACTAGTGGACAAGAGATCGAGGGGTTAACGGCCAAAGCGTTGTGCTAAGGATTTATTAATCTCCAACCAGATCCACGGTGCGTAATGTATAGTACCAAACTTCCCGTAGCACGTTTGACTCCCTTACCCGGCTATACTCCTTGGCCAGCTTTGATACTACACTCGGCACAAAAAGTTTGGAATATCAACTTTGGTATATCATATTTCCGTTATTTATGCATCAATTTCAATGTCTTATATATCAATAGAAAGCTTGTGTGCTTTTCTTTCCTATGGTATCAAACTTATTATGATTGTAAACACATGAAACGAGCACAAGGCCTGCTTACGTGAGTGGGTCACGAAAAAAAAGTGCCCAAATTCCCCTACTTCTGTTCAACACTGCATCGTCCTGTTGATATTGGCGCGCGTGTCACTGGTTCAATCAATCTGCTTTTCACCTCACATTTTGTATACGGAACATACAAGGTTTTAGTACACTTGAGTAGAGTTCATCTGCCCTTTCGATAGTTGGATGGCAGAATCAAAGCGTGGATGCGGCACGGAGAATCGCACGCTGACATGACAAGAGTAACTTTCGGCATTTGGTGGTGGAGACAGCGTTATGGTGCGGGGCGGTATAACCACCATAGGGTAAACAAGACTCGTCATCATTCCAGGCAAATTAATGTGGTGACATATAATGACACCATCTTCCATCCAGTAGCAACATTCTGCCTCTTCAATATTGGACCAAATGCCATTCTGCAAGGTTACAACAGTCCACACAGAGCAAGGACCATTGGATGCTGGAGTACAGTCTTAGGGAATAGCCTTCCTACGGCTTATGGCTAGCACTCGATTGATCACTTCTTGCCATGGTTCAGATTTTTTGCTTGAATAAAGAGTAATAGTAGCTTTGATTGACATGTCCTGTTTATTCAACTTGCCTTCATTCACAAGCCAATACTGACGGAAGAAAATGAGCAGAATGGAGTGTTTGACTTTAGTAGGGTAATTTTGGCACTCTATCTGTAGTACCCCCTGTACGTAAGGGGCTTAGTCCTCGTTCCATGAATTTACACTCATAAAATACTCTACTCAGATATGCTAAAAAGAAACTTGGATGTTCTGCATACCAAACGTTAGGTGATAAAAGGATTGATTGAATCATTGTCACCCGCGGCCATAACAAAGGTTGAACCGGACGATACAGTTTTGAACAGAAACGGGGGAATTTGGGCATTTTTTTTTCGTGAGCCACTCACGTTAGCAGGCCTAGTGTATGTTCCATGAGTTAACAATGATAATGAGTTTGGTACCATTGGAAAGAAAATCATGCAAGCTTTCTATAGATATATAATATATTGAAATTGATGCAGAAACAACATAAATATGATCAACCGAAGTTGATATTCCAAACTTTTTGTGCTGAGTGTATGTTATGGCACCGTAGGATCTGCTTGGAGATTAAGGTTTTATTTTTTATCTCCCCAGACCTAGGGTGGGGAGGTAAAAGACGGTAAAAGAAGGGGTTGAGTTGCACCTACTAAAGCCAAGCCCTAAGCACTTTGCCACAAAAAGCCAATGGAATGACCCTTATCTCACGCCCGGATAAGAAGTGTGGCTGGATCGCTTCACACAGGAGATTGTAATGGGACGTGTTGACGCAAAAGTCTCATTTAGCTAACGACCACTCGTCTGACATGGCTTATTATACTGTACGGTAATGACTGATGGCACAATAAGTTTCGGACTCCAGGAAGAATAGCGGTGCCACTTCAGTGGTATCGCTAATGGAGATCATAATAAAACAAACGGTCTGGCAAATCTTTGCCCGTTCATCTAGAGTCTAAAATATGTGCCGAATGGCCAAGCGTTTGGACTAGTGGACAAGATATCGAGGGGTTAACGGCCAAAGCGTTGTGCTAAGGTTTTTTTAATCTCCAACCAGATCCACGGTGCGTAATGTATAGTATCAAACTTCCCGTAGCCCGTTTGACTCCCTTACCCGGCTATACTCCTTGGCCAGCTTTGATACTATGTTATGGCACCGTAGGATCTGCTTGGAGATTAAGGTTTTATCTCTTCATACGAAGGCTAGGGAGGTAAAAGACGTTAAAAGGAGGGGTTGAGTTGCACCTACTTAAACCAAGCCTTAAACACTGTGCCTCAAAAAGCCAACGGAAGTACCCTTACCTCACCCTTATTCACCCTGAGGTCTATAATGAGACGTTTTGACGCAATAGCTAACGAACTAAAGGCTATCTCTGACGACATGGCTCATTATACTGCAAGGTAATGAGTGATGGCGTGTTTTGGTAAATCTCCGCCGGTTTATCTGGAATCTACATGGGAAGTGGGACAATTTTTCTTTGTAGAGCACCGCCCGCGGCCTGTACAGTGTACTGCAAATGCATTTAATTTCGCAGGGATTTAATTTCGCGGTAGCGGAAAAAAGGACTTTTCGCGGTGGTTGTAAGTTCGCGGGAACACCGTAGACTGCAGTCTAATACCATAATAGAAAAAATGTTCGCGATGGATTTAAGTTCGCGATGAAGTGGTCACCGCGAAAACCGCGAACATTAATCCACCGCGAACATTTCTGCATTTACAGAGTACCAGGGAGAGGCTCTAGCATCAGACCCACGAATCAAGCTAACGTTACATTTCCAAAGCAGGGCCTGGCCGAGCTGTCTGTGCAAACGAAAAAATAGAAATTTATACGTAAAAATATACACAAATATTGCACACGACAATTGTCGTTACGTCTTATGTACTGTCTTTTATACATTATACTTTTCGTTCCCGAAAGCTGCCAGGCCGAGCCCCAGTTTGGAAATGAGACGTTAGCCATAAGTGGAAGCCTCAATCCGGCCAAGCAACCTCCATTGGGTAATGTTTCCGCGTCCTTCTAGCATCTAGTTGAGAAGTGCACATGTGCCAATATGTCCTAAACTGTCTCGAAGGTGCACGATCTTCACGTCGTTCTTTAAAACGTGAAAGCGTGATATTTCAGCCATACTATGTTTATAATACATCGTTGAGTTTATTTTTACTCGACGATGTATTATTTATCTACTTCAAAATGCTGACCGTCCTGCGACCAGGTTGCCGCCACGGTGTGTGATAGCGCCATTAAACAAACGACCATCAGACTAACACTTCTGACATGCCTCATCATGGGGCATGGTGATGACTGATGGAGTAAATCTCTGTCCGTTCATCTAAGATGTAGATGAAAAGTGTGGCTAGATTGCTTTGGTTACCCCAGGGGCGTGCATGAGGTGTCTGTGGACCAAGCTGGATGTGTGAGGAGGTCTTTGAAAAAGACTTCAAAGAAGGGATATACCATTGTAGACTGACAGCCAATGTAGATTGGTTGTATAAAATACTATTCAATAGTAATTATAATCAAAATATCAATTTGATATTTTGGCGTGAGCCCTTTCTACTGTTAGACTACTCCATGTTTGATCATAGTGTAGGAACAGACTGTACATATTCCTTAAAGTTCCCCAGTATTTTGACAAATGTATTACATGTATTTGTCTTTCCTGACTGTTCCACTACCCATGTACTGCATGTGAAGTTACCCAATGTAATTCGTCCAGACACACCAGTATATGTTATTCCTCCATGTGCCATAGTACTCGACTGTACAAACACTCAGCTTAAGGAGTTGACAAATTTACTATTGTTGTTGCTGTTGTTGTTGCTGTTGTTGTTTTTAATAAAAACACCATTGACCTATCACAGCTGGCGGTGTGATAGCTCGATGAAGGCTAAAAATCCAGGTGGTAAGAGGCGCCCTATAGTTACTGCAAGCAATGGATTATGATTTACAGAAACGGTCAAGCATTTAAGAGAGCATCCACTATTTTCCGGTAAATTGTTTATGGTAAAAAAATGTTTCTCATAGTCTTTGTTTCTTTAGACTTGTACAATCATTTCTAAATTTACACATCGATATGCAAAGTCAAATTTTAGTAATTTTACATTTACGTTGATCTACATGATATTTTGTTTTACCTTCATTGTTAGATCTCAGAACAAACTAACTTGAAAAAAAAATCTTATTGTTTTATTCTACGATCATTTGTTGCGTTATGTAATTGATGTCGGTCTTCTATCCTCTGCTGGAAACCACCAGGAGGCAACAAGTCTATCCTGGTGAAATAAAAAGTGTGAAATTGAAACGTATAGGCGTCATATGGCACCCAAGAAGTATTTCGCAAAAGTGAAGGGAAAAAAATCATTTATTCGTATTTCCTACGAATGAAGAGAAATATCATTGTAATTGCACAATTTCTCAGACAGCAGGCCTAGTCTGTCGATTAACAACAACTGTCGCTTTGATATATTTTCAAGACACACAATGTCCAAAGTAATACCCCCATGGTTCAATACTTTCTACAATTTGTTCTGCGACGAATCCATTTGGGTCCGGTAATCCCAACGTGCCAAGGGTTTTCGATGTCGCCATTAAGCAAAACAAATGAGGCTTTTGATGACTTGGAAAGATTCTCGGCGGCAATTGCAATTACTCGGTTCGCTTTGCACGGAATAGAAACTCTACAGGAGGAAAGAATTATTACCAAAACCTCTTACTGAGTCTTAGACGGCAAATTAGAGAAACTACTTTTTCATACTTTACACTTATAAAATCTGCAGAACGGAAGAATTATTGCCAAATGCTCTTACTGAGTTTTAGAAGGCAGAAGCTACTTTTTCATATCTTACAATTTACTAGTCTTGAAATCAGTTATGGCTCTCTTTGTGGTCTTGTTTGTTATAATTTACTAGATACAGACCGAGCACTCAGCAGAAAACTTATTTATCATGGACATTCTTACAAGTTTGCTAGGCAATTCTTGGGAATGAGTGTAAAGGCCATTAGAAGGAAGCTGCTCAATATATTGCAGGCAATGGTGTTTTTACCATCTTACGGTCGTTTTATGTGCTTCTACTAGCCATTGTCATATTTCAAGTTGTGAGTGCAGAAATGACTCAATGGCGCCAGAGGGAAATCGCTGGCAACATGGTTTTGTTATTGGCAAAGGGAATCACAAATTTTTAAAACTTTTTTGACTTTGACTCTATTTACACTGCGACAGGTGCAACAAAGCGTGGACACCTAGATGATATTGTATTGACATTGTAACCATATATATTTACATATACAGTTCAAATTTCACAAACTAATTTGTACGCGCCAATTATAAAAATCGTTTGCACGTTGATTTGACTTTGACGTTTATTTGACGATCCGTCCCTTGGCGAAGATAATCTATATTCTATTTCTGTAAAAGTAAAAGTGAAAGTATTGCTTCAAATCATCCTTTCACTTCACGCAGCTGTCAATCAACGGTAGAAGAAAAGTGCACTCAGGTGCAATACGAGTTGATATTCCTCACGATATCGGCTCTTACATTCAGCTGTATCACCGCTGTGGGACGGCCTAGAGTTCACGTTCCACGCAAATCAGATTTCACCAGTTTTTGGTTGAGTTTTGGAAAGCATCTCGGTCAAAGTGTGGACGAATAAGGTTTTCACAAAAGGCTCTAAAAGCCATGTAGATTTGAGATTGAAGGAAAAGGGTGCGCGGAGGTATCAAAGCTTTTAAGGGCCGTAGGGGCAAGGGGGTGTTATCCGCTATGTCTAGAGTTCATTGGAAAGTGGAGCCCATCCCTCGCCTTCCATTGCCCTTTACCTCCCAAACAGAAGTCAGGTACCCGTTCTTACACCTACTAGGTAGAATGATGAACGTTTTACATTTACCTGTATTACCGCTGTGGGACGGCCTGGAGTTTACGCTCCACGCAAATCAGATCTCACAAGCTTTTGTGCGAGCTTTGGAAAGCATCTCGGGCAAAGTGTGGACGACAATGGTTTTTACAACAGTATCTAAAAGCCATGTAGATTTGATATTGCGCGGAGGTACCAAAGCTTTTAAGGGCCGTAGGGGCAAGGGGTTGTTATCCACTTTGTCTAGAGTTAGGTAATGGAAGGTGGAGCCCCTCCCTCTCTTTCCAGCGCCTTTTACCTCACAAACGGAAGTCAGGTACCCATTCTTACATCTAGGCAGAATTATAAAAGTCGTACATACAGCTGGATCGCCACTGTGGGACGGCCTAGAGTTCACGTACCGCGCAAATCAGATTTTACAACCTTTTTTGTGAGCTTTGGAAAGCAGCTCAGATAAAGAATGTGCAAAGAAGGTTTTCACAGACTGCTCTAAAAGCCATGTAGATGTGAGGTTAATGGTAAAAAGGTAGTGCTATAGGCTTTCGTTAGAGGCCGTGGAGGCAATGGGTTGCTATCCACTCTGTCTTTGAAACAGTACTGGAATGTATCATTTGTGTGAGAATCCGCAATCGCTTCTGACAAAAAGTTGGAGAACGATGCTTTTACAAAAGGCTTTAAAGGCTATGCATATCTGTTATTAAGGGTTTTCGAGGCCGTATACGTAGGTTATTATGCACTATGTCTAGGGAACAGTATTGGAATGCGGAGCCCCACCTTCTTCTTCCACTGGCTTGTACCTCCCAAAACGCAGGACCCATTTTTACACCTGGGTGGAGCTAAAAAAGTTGTTTAAAGTTTATTTCACAAGGACTAATTTAAACATCGATGTCAAGTCAAGGGATTCAAACCCAGAACCTCTGAGAGAGAGAGAGGGAGAGAGAGAGAGAGAGAGAGAGAGAGAGAAGGAGAAAGAGAGAGAGAGAGTACCTCTGGTATGATTAGCCGGAATAGTTCCAATTAAGTCTAAGCAATACTTTCAGACTGTCTTCTTCTCAGTCCCACGTAAACATCGTAGATTTAGCCCGCAAGACAGGAAAGAAAACATCGTGTTGATGAAGATCATGCCTGCGGCACAACTCCTGAATGTTTCGGTCTGTTATTGAGTTAGTGGCGGTGACCTTTTCCAAATGGACCGCAAAGCCAGAGCGCAAAGTCTCATCGATCTTTTGGCCAACATCAGAAAAGCACGACTCATGACATGACAGTTTATGCATGGCCTTGCTTCTGCCTTGCGATATGCTAAAACGTGCACCTTCAGTATTGTAAGGCCAAGCCCAACCTTCTCCTTCCACTGGAATCCACCGACCCAACCGAAGTCAGGTACCCATTTTTACACCTGGGTGGATTGATGGAAGTCTTGTAAAAAAAACCTGCTTGGTTGCTATATACGGTCCGAATATTACCAAATTGCTCTAGTCAATACTTGGTCTATTTCTCGGTGCCACACGTAACGCTGTAGCTATAGGCCACGAGGCAGGACGGAAAACATCCGTGAAATGTTTGGGTGTGTCATTACCTGCATGTATGCAGGTATGGTTTTCACGGGCGTGGGAAAATTTGGAAGCTGGGGATTTAGGGCGCTGTATCTCAAGAACTGATGGTGCGAGCGCAACGACTTTTGGTACGTGGGTTGGGGGTGGTGGCCTGACACTCAGGTTTGATTTTGGGCCTCCTGGCGCTTGAACTTGACATTGCAGGTGGCATTTTTGGTGTTTTGGGGGCACTTTTGGCGCTGTGTGTCCGGAACGATACGCACCATTGCGACGATTTTTGGTGCATGGGTGGGAAGTTGTTGCCTGTTACCTAGGATTGACTTTGGGCCTTGTCGCGTTTGAACTTGACGCGGCAGGTCGAATTTTGTGTCCGGGAGGGGTGTTTCCGGAGTTATATCTTCTGAACGGTTGGTGCGGGCGCAATGATATTTGGCACATGTGTCGGCGGTGGCTGAATAATTCTCAATTTTGATTTTGGCGCCCTTGGTGCTTGAACTTGACATTTTAGGTTACCTTTTGTGCGGGCACGGGGCGTGCGCTGTATCTCCGGAACGCAAGGTGCCATTGTGTTGCTATTTGGTACGTGAGTTGTTGTTGGTGTCTTGGTGGTGAGGTTTGATTTTGGGCCTCCTAGTGCTTGAACTTGATACTGTATAGGTTGACCCTGTTTTGGTGTGGTTGGGGCATCCTCCCAATATCTGCTTGGTTCTGAAAACAGATTACGGTTGGGTGTAGAACCATCATCTGGCCTGGGGCAACCTTCAATGTATCAGGTTACTTTGTATCCCCTGTCTTACGGTGTGCCAGATGACGGGAGTGTACCAGATGATATATCTGTTGGTCAGGTATAATTGGAGTTTGCTTATTACTCTTTGTGGTGTTTCTAGAGCTGTATAGTACTGAGTTTAAAGTTCTGGTACAAGTTCCTTTACCCTGTTGGCAATCATGGTTGAACTTGAACTTAAACAGAAGAAGATGCAATTTTCTAATGTGGAGGAGAACTGTATAGAGCGTGGGCATAATAGAAAGGTATGTGTATGATTTGTCCTGTGTTTCTTTTTGTTTCTTTGGTAATGCCATTTCCAATTCCATACTGTATACAGGTAATTTGTAGTTTTGGGCTAGTCATATTCGCTTGGTTTTTGGGCCTGCTTAATCTATAGTACAGGCAGGGTTAAGTGGTGGAGGCTTAGCTTGGTTCTGTTTTAAATTCAGTATCGTTTGTTGCATTTTGTCGCGGCAAATATATGATGAAATTCCCCTTCTAAGCAACTGCTCATTGGTTTGGGGGGATGTTTGCTGGGTGTTTGCTCTGACTACAACAGCTTCTGAAGTTTTCAAAGCTTCCATTGCCAGCAGCTTGCCATCTATAAATGGGATTGACAAGGACATTTTTCATAGTAAATTATGCTGTTAAATTTGGCTTAGATACTACAGGAGATTTAGATTTGGGTTGGATGGATTGAATGAAAATATCATACCACCCTGGGGACTAACTGTTGCTGCTGCATCATGGGGGCCAGCACTATTCATATTGTCTAATGTCTATGGAACTACTATAAAAGTATCATTGGTCAAATTATGCAAGTAACCTTCCGATGTCAAGTGAATAACACCCCAGAAATAAATCTTTAATGAATATCATTGGAAGAACACAAACCAAGGAGATTTAGCAGCTGCATTAGGTCAGTACATTGAAATAGGAAGATATTAGTACTGAATATATCATGTGACAGAGTAACTACATGTACATGGGCCATCTGAGACAAAAAAAAGGTTGCGTCTCAACAACTTCAAGGTACTGTGGTTGGTTACATACTTAAGAAATCCAAAATAAGTAATGTTCATCCATGTCCAAACTTACAAATTCAAAAAATGGAATTTCAGACTTTTTGGTGCACAACCAACAGGGTGAAAAGCTCATTTTTCCAACCACGTACCACAGACAAAAAGGCAAAATACACAATAGGTCTACAGAAACCCAATACATTTCATGCAGGCCTGAGGTCTACGAACTCTTGTTGAGTTAGTGGCGGTGGCCTTTTCCAAATGGACCACAAGGCCAGAGCACAGAGTACCATCGATTTTTGGAACAGCTCGACTCACAGCTTATGCATGGCCTTCCTTTCGCCTGAGAATACGCTAAAACGTGCTCCTTCGCCTGTGGGCCTGTGCGATAGATTTTCGGTCAATCCGTCCTAGAAACATGACCCACAGCACTGTGGTTTATGCATAGCCTTACCTACTGCCTCAAGGTGGGCTATAACTTGTGCTATAGGTCTCTGCGATTGATTTCTGGCCAGGTTTGTCAAAACATGACAGCCTAAAGTTTACGTTTGGGCTTACCTTCCTCTTTGAGGCTATTGTTCTGTTCTCAACGACGCTCATGACCTGGGGGGACTCGGAGTAAAATGTTTGGATTTGTTATTGAGTTAGTGGCGATGGCCTTCTCCAAATGGACCGCAAAGCACGAATATCATCGATTTTTTTTGCCAACATCAGAAAAGCACGGCCTTCCTTCCGCCTTGCAACAGGCTAAAACGTGCTCTTGTAGACCTATGCGATTGATTTTTTGGTCAATCGTCCCTAGAAATATGACCCATGGCACTACGATTCATGCATAGCCTTACCCACCGCTTCAAGGTGGGCTATGAAGCGGTGGGCTATAACTTGTGCTATAGGCTCCTGTAATTGATTTTTTGGTCAGCTTTTTAGAAACATGACAGCTTTACAGTTTAAGCATGGCCTGTTTTCTTCTCCAAGGCTTCTGTGTCCTTTTATCTATAGGCATAACCACACGAATCTTTGTATAGATCGTACTCGCTGTGTATTGACAACAGTGTAGTAATGCTATAGTAAAGTCAAGTTAGTCATAGTAATGCTGCTGCATAAGAAGTCAAGGCCATGATTATAGATTTTTAAAATTCGATTTGGAGACAACGTAAATTTAGATCAAATGCCATTGTGTAAATATTGAGTACTGGTTATGCATTCGCTTCCTTTCTTTCTTGTTTTGTCCCTTCTTTGTCTTCTTTATCACTCTATTTTTCCGCGTTACAAATTTATTTATTCCTTATTTCTGTTAATCTTAATGTAAATCTAAATCCTTAGTACTATTTCTTTCATCTTTCTGTTCTATTGTTATTTCTTACATCAGTAAGAGACAACAAGAAGCCGAACAAACGTATTTGAGTAGTTTAAGTATCCATGTTTAGAAGTCATCTCAATGTCACCATGTATACTTTATTACGAATCTTGTATCTGTATGACTGTACTTAGCCTAGTAGGGCATGAGTGTACAATAAGGGGACTATTAGTTATTTCCTGTATTCATATATACCTATTCTATAGGTTTACTTTCGCTCCTTTTTAAATCCTTTCACGTCTCCCATTAGTAAAGCCCGGGTGATCTATGCTCTTCTGCGTTCCATACCCCAGAA
Organism: Branchiostoma floridae; assembly: GCF_000003815.2. Lineage (NCBI taxonomy): Eukaryota > Metazoa > Chordata > Leptocardii > Amphioxiformes > Branchiostomatidae > Branchiostoma > Branchiostoma floridae. The sequence goes on from NC_049995.1 coordinate 16,948,979, forward strand.
TTTATAGTCCTCATGATCGTTTGGCGAGCATAGTGATGATTTATTCTTCCATTTGACACTTTCCAACGGTAAATCTTTCAGAATCATACCATGCATTAGTTGATGTATGTACTAAGTGTCTGCATGCCATATCGGAACACGACACGAATTTGTCAACAGGCTGATTTAGAGTTAACCTCAACCATTAGGTGTGAAAGGTAGAAGTTTGCTGAAGTTTAGAGAAATAGATCATTGTGGCGAGTACTGTAAATGCATTTAAGTTCTCGGAGATTTAATTTCGCGGTAGCGGGAAAAATGACTTTTCGCGGTGGATTTAATTTCGCGGTAACACCATCTAATGCAGTCTAAAACCTTAATAGAAAAATGTTCGCGGCGGATTTAATTTCGCGGTAAAGTGGTCGCCGCGAAAACCGCAAACATTAATCCACCGCGAACATTTCTGCATTTACAGTATCGCACACTTACAACTTTTCTCAGACAATAAGGTCCAGGTTCAGGTCCGGACCTGACCTGAACCGTACCTGTACCTGAATCGTACCTGTACCTGAATTTTCTGTACCGGTACCAACCCCTGCTTTACGGTTTCCAGTGATCTATGCTCTCCTGCTTTCCATACCCAAAAATTTATAGTTTTCATGATCGCCTGTCGAGCATAGTGATGATATATTCTTTCATTTGACACGTTTCCATGGCAAATCTTTCCAAATCATACTCTGTATTAGTTGATGTATGTTCCCAACGCCTTCACGCCATATCGGAACACGAAACAAATTTGTTAACTCGCTGCTTTAGAATTAACCTCACCAGGGAGGTGTAAAATAAATGCTGCTAAGCTGCGATTGTTGATAACCTGCCGCTCCTGTAGGATAACTGATAAGGGCTATAAAGGTGGTATCTCACTGCACTTGGGGCACCGGTGCGGTACTGCGGGGTTAGTTCGCTGCGGCATTGTTGTGTTATTTTGCCGATTTGATTCAATATAATTCAGATATTGCGTATTATTAATTAGAAGACAAATTATTAATTAGAAGACAATAAAATACACAAAAAGTAAGAGAATTTTGTCTCTGAAATTCGTTGAGTAATCTTTCGAATCCCGCAGTGCCGCACCGGTGCCCCAAGTACAGTGAGAGTGCCCTCACCATATACTAACACCTTTTCGCAATCCTTCACGTGATTAAGACCACAGAATAATGCTTTAATCTCTTCGTTCACGGCGGCACTGTTGTGTTATTTTCTCCAATATATAAAAGTTTAACTTAAAAGACAGCAAAGTACACAAAACGTAAGAAAATTCGTTCTTTATCTCTGAGTCATCTTGTACAGAGAGACACCACCTTAAAGGAAGACGACTTAAGGAACTAGAATGGAAGACGGATAACTCTCTACTGCCAGTAATGCCAGGGATTTAACTCACTTCGTTTGAGTGCTTTGCGTGAATAATTAAGAAAGTGGAATGTTTTCGTTACAACTGTTCGCAATCCTTTACGTGATTAAGGTCCATCTACGACAGGTTAATGCTTTAATCCCTTTCAATCCCTGGCTTGGAGGATTAACCCAGGGGGATTAATAGTATAAATTGTGCAAAATCAAAACAACTGATACAACGTCGCTATCCTGTATGAATCCGTTGGATTGTTTAGCCTGTAACAGACTCTGTAAGTTGCTGATAATAATAGAAATTGGCCAAATAGTCTGAATAATATACGAGAGAAGTCTGCCATAGTATAGACATTGACCAAATAAACGGAGTAATATTTAAGAGGAATAAAACGCCCACAGCATCACAATTTGGGGGGGGGGGGGGTCCTTGAACACAAAAATTGTCAATTGACTCACCCAAATTTTTGACTGAACAGCACCAGTCCTTGTCAAGGATGCTGGTGCTGTTGAGTCGAAAATTTGGGTGAGTCAAATTTTTCTGTTGTATATTACAGTTAAACTAGTTCACGAATGACTTCTACCAACACAGATGAAATTTCAAGTTAATTTTTTAGGGGCTGTATATTGTTATTTCATTAGACCGGCTGAGTATGCAGTCATGTAATAAAACCTGGAATAAAAAATGCACAAACATTTTTCTTTCTCCATACGACCTTTCCTTTTCTGATCTTTTTTCTAAAAGAATCATCGACCAATACCGCGAGTGTACAGATAAGTGAGACAGATCGCGCTATAATGCCTGCCCGAAATTAGGGTCAGATTGTAGGAAATTTGCTCCTTGAACCCATTTGATATTCCCATCAAGAAAAAGCTTAAGCTTATTGCTTGCCCTACTTGCTTGAACCAGAAAGCGAGCGATGAGAGTCACACTAATCTATAAATGTCACTGTAATAAAGGGTGCTTGTGGAGCTGTATAGGCCACACGTCGCAGACGATCAGAGCTATCGTTGGATTGTGCGTCAGAATTTCACAATATCTTTACTTTGATATCAATAAAAGATTGATGATTCTGCAAGAAATTTTCTTGCACTCAAATGTAAATAGTGAGCATCTTTTGCACAATGTCATCTGTAAACTGTTAATTCTTGCCACGATTTATGCAAATCATCGCAGCTTATGGGTCAACTAGCCGTAAAGCAAAAATGCAATATGAACACTCCCACCCCCTTTTAAGCAAAGCACAATTCGCAGCTGACAACTTATTACATGTATCAAACTAGTTATTTAAGACTGACAAAATTAAAGCATTTTCCACTTGTAGTGTTATGGAAAGGATACTTTGTCTGAACTCAATAAAAAAAAGATGAACGTCTGTTGAGCAATGGCTTCTGCACGATGTACGTAAATTCCTATCACGATCTAGAAATCATCCCAGCATATTGCTCAACTAGCCGTACGCATAACAATTATTCAAGACTCACAAAAGTATGTTTCACTTTTTGTGTTATAGATAGGATAGTATTACTTTGTCTAAACTTAACAAAAAACGACGATCATCTTTTGCACAGTGCTTTCTATAGCATGTACGTAAATTCATATCACGATCTGAAAACCATCCCAGCATATTGCTCAACTAGCCGTAAAGCAAAACTACAATATAACCATTCCTGCCCTCCCCCCCTAAGGAAAGCACAATGAGGAATTCTGTTCCCATTTCGACGCCTTAAAGTCTTTATAAAGCTATAGCCGTGAAGGAGACGTAATGGACCGTACTATGAAGTCCATGTTCCCAAGGATCCATCACTCTTAAAAAACCATTCTTTCATAAAGCTGTACAGCAGGGGTTTAAGGTAGACTGCCCATACTGATCGTTTTTCTAGGGCTCACTTATATCAGAACGCCATTTGAATGATGTTCCAGCTATTTTGTTTTCTTTCTTATGACTGAAGCTCAACTGTGTTGGTAGTAATAATAGTACAATGTATATTATTCCATCACAATGGCATACACGGATCTAATTTTCAATGACAATGACCACTGTCACCTTCTTCAGGATCAATACTAGACCAATCACTTCAGAACGTAAACTTGAGAAAATTACAGACACGCGATCTTGCGGATTGCGATTGGTCAAAAGTGTCAGGAAGTTTATAACGCCAACCGTCTCTGTTCAGTGATGGCTGAAGTGCTTTGTTGTCTATTGCCTTATTTACAACTCTTACAAAATATTCCTGTTTTCTTTCAGCTGACAATTCTTGTAAAAAAAAAGCTTTAAAAAGTAATATTTTAGCTTCATTGCGCACGTACAGTGTATGATCATCTATGGACCTTCATGAAAGGTGCCTACCTAAAGCTCTTGTAAGCTTCTCGCTAATCGCTTTTGGCACAAAGAAAATCTATATCAACTGTGTCAATTATTACCTTCGCCGATAACTAGAAGGGTATGTCCTTTTGTGTACCTGAGTATGTTTTGTTTGAACATCGTAACTTCAGAAGTCAAGAATGAATTTTTATGAAGCTTGATCTGTTGGTATGTGTTGGCTAAAGGAATACATTTTTAGATCATGGTCCCCCTAGCGGCTTTTTATGGTACTGTAGTGGCACGCCCTGTTTAGGCATTTCGTGTCCGTGCTATATCGTGATATCTGCGTAACTAGTTTACCTTGCGATATCTTGAGCAAAATTGTTTTTCAACTCGTAAACTTGCATAACATATTACGTTCTCTGGGTGCCATAGGGGAGGATTTCTGGCCATGGTCAAATCATCCAAGTTCAATAATGCTATATTGTGATATCTAAGTAACTGGTTTACCTTGCGATTTTTTGAGAAAAATTGTATTTCGTTTTGAAAACGTACCACAGGGGGAGATATCTGGCCTCGGTTGGATCATCCACCTTCAATAATGCTTTGTCGTGATATCAGAGTGACTAGTTTACCTTGCGATTTCTCGACAAAAATTGTATTTCAACTCGTAAACTTGCATAACATATTACGTTCTCTGTGCGCCATAGAGGAGGATTTCTGGCCTTGGTTGAATCATCTACGTTCGATCAATAATGTATGCGATATGAGAGACATTGTATTGATTGTTCTCCTACATTTCTATGCCGGGAGCCGCAAGAGACAGGCAATTCATCACCACTAGCAATAACAGACAGCCGTAAAGACTGGTCCCTCAGGGTCTGTGGGTTTTCTAGCAATCTGCAGGGAAAAAATGAACTTTAAAGTAACAATGGATTTCGAATTCTATCGAAGGTTTTCTGTTCGTGGTTTTCTCGGTGACCGCTTTTCCTCGAAATTAAATCCTTCGCAAAAAACTTAGTCATGTCTACTGTCCGCCCATAAACAGAAACAGACAGCCGTAAAGACTGGTCCCTCAAGGGCTGTGGGTTTTCTGGCAATCTTTTATCACATCAGGGAGAAGAAAATCAAAAGGGAAGAGAGAAATGATCGCTGTGGTTTATGTTCGTGGTTTCAACGCAAAATCCCCGAGAATTTGTTTCATGATGTCTTTTGTCCGCCTAATGGGGCGCGTAGCACAGTGGTAGTGTATTAGGCCCGTGACCGAGAGGTGTTGCCGGTCTTGTGCCCTTGGGAAAGGCACTTGACACGACTTTCCTCACTTCCTCAAGTGAAAAATGAGTCGTCCCTCGGATAGGACGTTAAAATGGAGGTCCCGTGTATGGGGAGAGTCATACCCTATGCACGTTAAAGAACCCGCCACATGTGCGAACATCCACCCGAGCGGATCAAACCATTCCGGCCAAAATAGGGGTTTGTTTGTTTGTTTGAACCTTTGTTTAGGGATAGGGAATCTCCCGAGCAGCCCTCTTAACCCCTGCTTCGCCTATTGGGTCAGTTAGTCCTCACTCATAGTGAGCAATTGGGCTGGTCTCAATCATGATGTTTCTGACCTAGGGCGAAGAGTTGCTGTTACAGTTCCAATCATGTAACCCGTAACCTTGAGTGGCCTTCAGGCCTTGTTACGTGGTGACCATTGAGTAAAAAAAAAAAGATAATCCCTTGATTCAACCGCGAACTTTTTGCAAGCCTTTTACAATGTTCTTGCCGCAAATTCAAATCCCTGCAAACATTTTGCACTTTTGCAAACAGTATATCATTTGCTACTAGGCAAGTATTACTCGATACTCACATAACGTCTTCCGTATTCCAAACAAAAGAATCGATATCGCACACGAAGCCAAGGGATTTTAAAACATTACTGTAATGTAAATATACCATTACTTCGAAGCTGGTGCGTTATGTCGAAGGGCGGTTATACCGGCTATATAGATACAAATACTTATTATTCGATGGAAGCGATTGGTTTAACATTAATCGAGGATTATCTTGGGAACATAAAGTGCATTCTAGCCCGCAGCTCTTTTCTTCGTAAAAACTTACATTGCTCACAGTGCCCTTTGTGTTGACTATCCCGCATCGTGCCTGAAGATAGCAGATAATTTTGCCTCGCGGCATACCATGAAATTCCCTCCCTCGAGAGTCGCGAGACAGATTTACATATCTAATGGGCTGTTGTGACAAAATCTATGTGAAAGCAAAGCCTTTGGGATCGCGTGCACCCAGTTAGGCTTATTTATTGGGAAGGTAAATCGTCCCAATTACGTCTTTGCCTGTCATGTTTTTTAGATTCCACTATCAAATATTTTGAAAGGGTTTCGAAGTTTCCTTAAATGAACGAAAGATATTTAATTGGCAGTTCTACCTATAATGCTGCTTTTCAGATTTTATGATAAGTATATTAGAAATGCATAACCGGTGGGCTATTTGCAAGTACATCTGACATTTATATAATGATAATAGATATAATGATATCATCATCATCATCATCATCATCGGTCGACGTGATCAAATGTAAACATGTTCGCACATGTTTACACACGGCGGGGTGATACCGCCCCTTACGGGGTAACATACCCTTTCGCTGGCAATTCTTCTTTTTTATAATGATATTAAGAACTAGCTTCTATCTTATACCACATCTTGCAATATATTTTGAATTATTAGTAGTTTTTTTGGGTTTGACCTTTTCTTTTGATGCTGTGGAAGACAAATTTACACACTATAGACAAGATCAATAATGTATAAAATGGAATTTAGATTATTATTCAGTGACCTACACAAGCAACGTAGTACGTGATTAAAGTAACACTGCCAATCCATTAGAAGAACTCAACTACACGGCAGTTGTAGAAACTACAACTTATGTTGGAATATTGCTTTTTAATTGCATATATTGCTTATATCTAATAGTTTTAAAGAAACGATCTAATTCATGAATAACAGTAGAGAAAGTCTAGTTAATGTTATGCATGCTTGTCTAATCCCCTAGAACAGTAGGTCAATACAGTATGCTGCTTCATTATAGTATTACTAAGGTATTGTCTCGTTTTTGCAATGAGTTGCACATGGTGGTGGCGGTGAAGAGAATCAGGCCAGGACGGCCCTCCGTATGACGTGTGTTTAGTGAAACCTGAGCGGGTGTTGACACACGTTGTTTGTTTATAGAGCGGGCTAACTAGATCATAGCATTCACAAAGCTTACAGTGGATCTGACAGGCTGTGACTGTAAGAAAGACCTGTAGAATTTGTGATGATTAATTCCTCGAAACTGCGTTTTTACGCCTGAGCTCCTTGCAATACACCGATAATGACAAAAACACGCATAGGCAAGTCGTTCCAGCTATAGCCGTCATTGTTATCTGATCTGTTTTGTCATTGTGCGTAACGTATTGACTCTTCTCTATTCTTTGTGATGTAATCCACTTTCTTATCCTCCAGGAATACAGTGAAGATGCACATGCACTTAAAGATCTATCCCTTAAGGAACCTTAAAACTTCCTTCGGGTTCATGACTTACACACAAAATTGGTGTTCCCTTGGCTGATCTGTTTTGTCTGACAATTTGCTTTGATGAAGATCATAGATCAAGATATAAGTTCAACATGACAGATCATTCCATTTAACGGCTTGTGACTTCTACCTAAAGCCTCAGTTAAGTTGTGTCTCGTGTTGTAGTGGAATAAACAAACCATTGCCATATCATGCTGATGATATCCTACGTTCGACAGCTATTCCTTGTATCCAGCTACAGACCAGATATGCTGAGAAGGAATTAAACATAATCAAAATATTGTCTATTATATGCATTTTAGTGCCTACATTCTTGTGAGTTTATAATAGCACCGGCGTTCCATTGTCAAACCTCAACCCTTGAAAGTGAATGAAGTAGCTGTGAATATGTATTTCCGGTCTTCAGCGATGCATCCCTGGCCATGCATGGCCCCGTTATGGAAATGTATGAATTTTGTACCTACGAAATACATCGTTGTAAGTTGGCACCTGTGGTTTGTTGTTAAACCTCATGATCAGCCAGTACGAGTGAATGGAATAGTTGTAAGATATTTCCGATCCCCAGCTTTGTTTGCCTCCCGTGCATGTCCCCGTGAAGGGACTAGTAGCTCGAATCACAACGGCAAATAAACTGATTCAAAAGCTCCAGTCAACAAAAGCAACAGGTTAGTTGGTGGCTAGTCAATACGGGAACATACGTGCCGATGTTTAACAATAAACTGGTATTTTCTAATAAGGCCACAGCAAGTAAATTTTATGGATGACATCCTTTGCAGACTGCAAAAATAATGAGATAGGGCGAAAAAAAACAAGATGGGTAAAAAAAACAAGATGGCAAATTTTCAAAATAGACGTTGTAACAAGACTTGAAGTGACAAAATATGGCATCACAGCCAACAAAGCATTCATTCCTGTATTTAAGAAGTGCACCAATTTAGTTAAAGTGACACTAGTGTGGTAGACTGGTATCATGAACCATGTTGGCAACTACACTCATAGCTTCCATAGTTGTGCCACTCTTACAACTGTCTATCAAGTTTCACTTCTGCAACTACAGTCAATGCTACAGAGTCTCTAGTGTCGATTCTACATTCAATGATTAGGTTACAACACAACCTTCACCCATTTTCGTCTATCCGGCTTTCCCTGAAGAAGAAAAAAATTCTTTTTTTTTTCTGAAATCAGGCGAAAATTAATGAGCGCGCGGATGTCATCCATAAAATTTACTTGCTGTTGCCTAACAGTATACATGTTACGTCATGGATGTCTATGTCCACAATATAATGGTTTGGTTGGTGGTTAGTTAACAAGGGGCAGTAGGTGGCGATGTTTAACAGTAAATAAATTTTGCATAAGTATCCCTGGTATTTTTCCACAGGCGGTTTCAATGTAAACAATGATGGTTTGGTTGATAGTCAATAAGGGAGCATAGGTAACGATGTTTGATAAAAAAAACATGTCTGGTATTGTTATTACAGGTGTTTGATATCTTACGTCATGTATTTTCATACCCACAATATTTATGATTTGGTTGGTAGTCAATAATGGACCATAGTTAGCGATATCTTACGTCATGGATTGCAATGTCAACAATAATGGTTTGATCGTTGGCTAGTCAATACGAGACCATACGTAACAATGTATATATACATTAAACAAGTTTCGCTAAGAATCCCCGGTATTTTTTCTGGAAACAGTACACCTGTATACAGCTTACGTTATGGATTTCCATGTCTACAATAATGATTTGGTCGGTAATTATAGTCAATAATTATAAGGCCACACCAATTTAATTTCTTGGTTCACGGATTCGCTCGCTCCTAATTTTGGAGAAAATAAAAATAAAAATAAAAATTACCACTCAGCAAATTTTCACCATTAATGAAACCATTCACCAGCTTTCTGGTGTAGCAAATTGACCTTATATTATAAGCTCCTTAAAGTGTTGGTACAGGTGCTGTTACTGTACAATGATAGTGTTTTTGTACTTTTTTCAAGCTGAAAACTTTTTTTCTTTATGTTTTGGATTAGCCGTTACCTTTACCCCAACCATTTTTATTTTTATTTCGCCCTCTCGCTCCATATTTTTAAGAAAAAATCCGTGAACCAAGAAATTAAATTGGTGTGGATTAAGGTAGCATACTCGGCGATATTTAGCAACAATCAACTTTGGAATAAGCATACCTGGCATTTCATACCGGCATTGTACATCGTATGAGTCATGGATTTGCAAGTCCGCAAGATTTCTTTGATTCTACCACATGATAGTACCTTCTATTTGTGTTTAGCGGACCTAAAAAGAGCGGAATTCTGTACGCGTATTGCCTTCTTTGTCAATAATAGCACAGTATTATTCCTTTAACGTATTGCTTTCTTGAGATTCTATATCGAATACAAGATTGTTTCAATGGTAAATTATACATTGAATGTCCACACTATAACCATGCGACATAGACTTGCTGTTCACAAAAAAAAAAAAGGTTTCCATTGAAGCACCATTCCCTAACATAGAAAATTGTGCGTAACGTATTGACTCTTCTCTATTTCTTAGTCTAGCAATCCACTTCCTTATCCTTCAGGAATACAAAACATGAAGAGATACTTAAAGATCTACCCCTTAAGGAACCTTAAGAGGCCATAAGCGTCCTTGAGGCATAAGACTTCCTTCGGGTTCATGACTTACGCACGGTACTGATGTTCCCATGACGAACCTTTAACCAGAGGCACAGTATGTTACCATGCACAAGCACTGTCGCAGAACTTAGTGTGCATCTGGTGATGAATTGTTTGTATTTATCAGTGATAAGTCTAACACTGGCAAGGGAAGACGAGCCTGGAGAAAACTCTCTATCTTCGTGTCTACCTTTCTCCTCCAACGACCTGGAGTTCAAGGGACTAGGTGTGTGGGTAGGTAGGTATCAGTGATCAAGTCAATTGTACTACATAGACACACTTTAACCATTGCATGGTACTTCAGTTGCAATGTGATATCAGACGTAGAAATTGTTGTGTCGTATATAGTTACATTAGAATAAATATCTGTTTGCTTTTTGGGTCAAATTTGCATTAGAAGTTAGTCATGATCAATTGCATACCATATAATTTCCGATACAACAGTTGGAAACTATAGACTGGATATCATACTCATATGAATGCAATCTTTTACAATATGCCCTGTTCAAGTGCTTGAACTTTTAGGTCCCGAGTTCGATACCCGCCGTGCCCCCGCTTTTGTGCCCTTGGGAAAAGCACCTAACATGACCTTCCTCACTTTACCAAAGTGTAAAACTGACCTAAATCGGGGAGGGAAAATACTACCTTTACCTTCTGTCTGCACTGTGTAGGTGGCACTGTTGAAATAAGTTACTAACATGAGGGCAGTGCCACATTGTTCCTCGTCTGTCCCAAAGCAAATAAGAATTTAAATTCTTGTTCTGTACGCTCTCATTTCGTATGCGAGCTGTTTTATTATTACAGATTCAAGTTGTGTTCGCTGACAAGAGCAATCACGGCGACCGTAAATTCCGGCGGAATGTTGAATACAGATTAGATATTAATCAACGCCGCCTGCCAACTGCTCTGCGATCGTTTGGCGGCTTTACAACCGGCATATTTGCTAGATAACGTCAAAGCTAGTAGGGCACATATGCATAATGTAGACGACAGGTACACATCGTTGTCCCAGTGGAAACTGCGCCATTAGAAGGAAATGAGGACCACATTTGATAGAATTTGTTTGAACGCTTTGCTAATGTGGTGCCGTTGGTTAGGGTTCTAGAGGATGAAAATAAGTATTACGTCGATGTGTGGTATGTAAATGAGGTTTATTAATTTCTAGATGTACTATGAATTGTCCGGGCGTGAAGACGCCATCAAAATTACATCGAATCCACATTTGATATGGTCTGAATGTTTGCTTATGTGGTTACATTAAGTAAGATTTTGGGGGAGGATATTAACTAGTGCGTCAACGTGTGGTAAGTAAACGGGGTTTATGCATTTCTAGATGTACTAACATTTGTCCCAGTTGAACGACACACCATAGAAAAAAAAAGAAAAGAAACTTCATTTGATATGGTCGGAACGTTTGCCTATGTGGTTCCGATGACTAAGTAGAACGTCAATGTGCGGTACGTATAGGGGGTTTATGCGTTCCTAAATGACCCGAATAACAGGTCTATTCGTGACCAGCCTAGCGGGAAGAGGGCGAAACGGGGTTTACAAATATACAGAAATTGGTGTCTTAGTTACAATAGAATGCATCTCCGTTTGCGCTGAAAGTGTAATAGTATTTAGTCCATTGTATACCATATATTTTCCTACACAACATTTGCAAACTGTGGTACGCAATGTGGGTTTATGCGTTCCTAAATGACCCGAATAACAGGCCCATTCATGACCAGCCTAGCGGGAAGAGGGTGAGGATACAGGGTAAATATACGCCGGTAGGAAACACAAGCTGATGCGGTTCACGCGTGTCCATACGCTCGGTCGTGGTTCCATTCTTTTGGATCAGACAAAAACTGTCCTAATAGTTAAAAGTAAGATACTGCATTTTGATGGAACCAAGATTTCGGATAGACGCAGTATTGTATTGTGTCACGATGTTGCTATAACATCACATGTACTAAGGTTGTGTTTTTTTTTTAATTAAAGACACACAGGAGAAATACACCGGAATACACGGTCTGAACTCCGATACGGTATCGAATGTCTTCGGCCTCCGTTGTCTATCATTCCTTCAGTAGGCGTAGCGGCCTCTTTGTATGCCCAATACAGCCGATCAGCACGATCTACGCGATACACCCAAAACACCACCTAGACCTATGCACCCGCACTTTCCGTCATTAAAGCCTATGTATTAAGCCACACGTTATAAGGTTAGGTTTTGTTCTGTCAGTTCATTTAAGAGAAAACACAGCTGATCTACACAACACACCGCCCAAAACAGCTGGACCTATGCACCCGCACTTTCCGTCATTAACGCCTATGTATTAACCCCAAAAGATAGGTCCATGTAGAAAACAGTGCTGTTAAAATATGTTACAGTCCATACGCTTTAACAGTTTTTTCTTCTTCTGTCAGTTCATTTAAAAACACATCTACACAACGCACCACCCCATACACTGAGACCTATGTACTCGCACTTTCCGTCATTAAAGCCTGATGCATTTACCCCCAAAAGATAGGTCCATTTAGGAAAACAATGCTGATGAAATATATTACAGTCCATACGCTTTAACAGGTTTTGCTGCAAGTTCATTTTTAGAGAAGACGGAAGACTGAAAAACAGACGTATATCCATACGGTTGTACACACGCACTTCCGGACGTCAAAGCTAAATGTATTATCCCCTAAGACTAGCCCAATTTAGGAAAAACGCTGCTCTTGAAATACGTCCCAGTCCACACGTTTTAACAGTTTTTCTGGCGCATAATATAATGGCAAACGGAAGTCTGAAAAACAGACCTATCTCCATACGGGTGTTCACCCGCATATCCTGACGTTAAAGCTAATGTATTTACCCCTAAGATATGATTATAAGACTAGCCCAATTTAGGAAAACAATGCTGTTCAAATACGTTCTGGTCCATACGTTCAAGTCACAGTTGTTGTTTTTTTTCTGGCGCATAATATAATAGCAAACGGAAGTCTTAAAAACAGACCTACCTCCAGACGACTATGCATTCGCATTTACGGACATGAAAGCTAAATGTATTTACCCCCAAGACCAAGAAAACTGCTGTAATACGTTACAGTCCACACGTTTTAACAGGTTTTTGCGAAGAGAAAACGGAAGCATGAAATACAGTTACTTAGATCCACACGGCTGTACACCCGCACATCCGGACATTAAAGCTAAATGTACATGTACATGTATTTACCCCCAAGACCAACCCATTTAGAAAACAATGCTGTTGAAATATGCTACAGTCCACACGTTTTAACAGTTTTTTTGCGAAGAGAAAACGGAAGCCTGAAAGACAGCCTTACCTCCATACGGCCGTACATCAGCCAGTTTCTCTCCCTCACTGCTGTTCCCCACACGCGACAAGGCATCATGCCAACTACCCTAGTAGTCCATCCACGCGAAATAGGCGCACCAAAACGTTCAGAGCCAAATTTAAACCCCGATCGCCGCTCAGGGTACCGCACTTCTGACGATGCTGTTTGCCTTCGTGCCCTTAAGAGGGTCTGCATGGGGGTTCCTGACAATGATTTTAAATTATTCGGGGTTGGCTGACTACGCTTTACATTAAATTCACGGAGGCTACCAACGTTTTACGCTTCATCCCACTGGAAACTACTTGAAACAAAAAGAACTTCCCTACGAATTACGGGAAATTAAAAAAAAAGCCTGCTTATGCCTTACGGAAAACAGCATGTGGACCCTCCCTTAAGGATCTAGCAGTGCTGCTACCCAACCTATAGGAAGGCAGCAGGCATTTACTAGTACAAGGATGAAGCGGTGACGTCATCGCTTGCTTGGAATGGTCCATTGACTACGTCAGAGGGGTGGTGAAAGATTAGAGCCCGAACACTCTAACCCTTTGACCGTATATCCAGGTTGATCCTTGAAGCTGATTCAAGAGTTACGCTCTATATAATCCTTCATTAGAAGGTCAGATAGAACTGGTCCTTATACTATATGGGAAATGGTGCCTGAAGATGGCCCTGTTGCATCCACCACAGCCGTTGATAGATAAGTAGTATAATGGGAACATGGTGAATTATATTCGTTCGGAGGTTTCGTCATTGACAATTTTGTACCTTGTACCTTTTGAGCTTGCCAAATGAAGCTAAGTCCTGTGATATTGCTGTAGCTTTACTTTATGGCAGAATGTTTTGACGTATTCTAGAGTAATGATGCTCCAAAACTCGCATAAGCTGTCTCATTTCTACACTCCCTGCTCTTCAACACTGATATGATTTAATACTTGTTGAGCTTGTTATTTGCATTAAGGTTTCAAAGTCATTTTGCTGTAGATGCATGAAACCTCAATATTACGACTCTAACGGCAATGATGCATCCCGAACTCCCACAGGATCATTTCTACACCCCTTGCTCATTAACACTGATATGAGGTCAACAACCATAACTGTAATCCTAACTTGTTGAGCTTGTCATATGCAACAAAGTACTGTCATTTTGCTGCAAAAGTATGAAACTACGATATTAAGAATCTTAATTAAACGGTAAATGGTGCGTCCCAAATTCCCATAGGCTGTCTCATTTCTACAACCCCTGCTCTTCAACAGTGATATGAGGTCAACAACCATGACTGTAATCTTTACCTGTTTTGCTTGTCATGTGCAGCAAAGTACTGTCATTTTGCTGTAGATGTATGAAACTACGATATTACGAAGCTAACGGCAACGATGCGTCCCAAACCCCCATAGGATCATTTCTGCACCTCCTGATATGAGGTCAGCAACCATAACTGTAGTGATAGCTGGAATATGCAGCAAAGCAATGTAATACCTATTTTAGATGTGTGTAACACTAGTATCTTTTGACAAATTCTAATGGTTATGAGATGCATCTAAAACTCTCATAGGCTCAATACAAGTTCTACACCTCTCGTATTCAAACTTCGACGTTACGTCAGCTTTAGCCATAACTGTAATGGCAGGCCTAGACTTTTCATTTTGTCATATGCAGCCAGGAACTGTAACGTAGATGTATAAAGTACAAGGATGTCTTGACAGTACTGTAACAATAATGATGTCTTCAGAACTTCAATATACGATCCCATCACTACACGCCTACAGTGAAATCTTGATGTTTTGGTCAGCAACCATGACTTAACCCTATCCAGACTGGGCTTTTTCGACCCCCCTTCGTATTTTCAAAACGGCTTTCTGTACGATCACCAAATTTGCAAGGGGGGTTGTGCTAGTTTTATAATTTCTGAAATTTTTATATCATTATGACGTAATATGACGTAATTATGAAAAAAATTGCCTTTCAGAAACCCGTTGACATGGCAACACGAAAAATCATGAACTTACTTGATTTTTTTAAATTGTTGCTAACAATATTTTAGGAAAACTCACCAAGTTTGGTTGTTTTAGCACAAGCCGTCTGGGAGCTATAGGAGGTCAAAGCTGGCGCGGGCACTTTTAGCCCCCAGTCTGGATAGGGTTAAATGGCAGCCTGTTGAGTTTGTCATACGGAGCAAAGTACTGTCATTTTGTCGTAGATGCATGTATAAGAAGAACTTTATTGCGCAACAATTGTAACAGTTACAATGTATGGCAATGTGAACAACTATATACTAACACAAATAACTAACAACTAATGTAATATAATGTAACAGTATAAACAATCTAGTGAGTATCATAAAGCATTATCTCGTTTTTGCAATGAGTTGTAAATAAATTGGCCAACGTAGGCAGATATATGAACAGGACATGATCATATCAAATGGAATACCTCTGACCTAGCATGTGGCAGTACAATTTCGGACTTACATACAATATTTTGAAATAACTTTTGACGGTCTTCTTCATAAGTCGGACAATCCATTACAAAATGAAATTCATTTTCTATGCCATTATGGCATGTGGGACAAAGTCTCTCATTGGCTGGTATGTTGTAGTGTCGGCTCTTTTCAATTTGTAAGGTGTGTGCACTATATATGAAACTAAGATATTACAAACGGCAATGATGCGCCAAGAACGCACAGGCTATCCCATTTCAATACGCCCTGCAGTTCAACAGTGATATGAGATCAGCAACCGTGACTTTAAGCCTTACCTGTGAGCTTGTCATATTCAGTAAAGTACTGTCATTTTGCTGTAAAGGTATGAAATTACGATATTACGAATCTTAAACGGCAATGATGCGTCCCAAACACCCATAGGCTGTCTCATTTCTACACCCCTGCTCTTCAACACTGATATGAGGTCAGCAACCATAACTGTAGTGTTCACCTGTTGAGGCTTGTTATGGTTGTGGATGTATGCCACTAAGATATTACGAATCTAACCGCAGCAATGCGTCCCCAACTCCAATATACCATCTCATTACCACACGTCTTCAGTGTTACATTGGTGTTAGGTTAGAAACCTTAGCTGTATTGGCAGCTTTGGTCATATGCAGCAATTTCCAACAAAGTAATACTGTATTACTGTAAATGTGTAATACTTAGATATCTTGAGAAATCTTAAGGGCAATGGAGCATTAAAAACCCATAGACTCTTTGCTACCCCACCCCCTACTGCTCCGATGCTACATCCGCAACTATTACTGTAATAGCACTATATCAAGCTTATCATATACAGAAAAGATGCAATCTTGCTGCAGATGTACATTGTACAGAAATAGCATATTTTGACAAATTCTAATGGTACAAATGCATCTCAGATGCCATAGGCTTTCTCATTACAACGCCTCTTGTGGCCCAACAGTAATGTAAGGTCATCTGACAGCCATTAGCAAAATGGCAGGCATCGTCTCGGCCGAACGCAACTGCACCGTAAGTTCCAGGGCATTAGATGAGGAGGTCATGTTTTGAGCTCTAAAACCTTCCGGAAATGGTACAGGGGTGATGATTTTACTTAGGCAGCGACATGACATATTCCTTAGGGCACGCCAAGTCGTCGAACTGCAACTCTTTGCTCCAAGGTGAAGCTTGGGACATGCGACATATTAGAAATAATTTCTGTGATCAATTTCATGATACGTCAATGTCACTCATCATGTTGTTCCCGCAAAAGAGGAATGCAAAGTCATTTTAGAACAGGTGAAACCAGACAGGTGATAATTAGAGATGTCAGTGATGCACAGAAGAGAGAAGAACACCTTAACACATGACATGTTCGGAACCGGGGCGAAGGAAACGAGAGGGATAGACACGAAGAAGCCAGAAAAAGAAAATGTTGGGGGTAAAGGGTGGACAGGGAAATATGGAGTAAAATTTGTAACCTTTGAATCATATATCTCATTACATAGATGCCACACGGAAGTGTGCCTGATTTCCTTGATCAACTCACACTAGGAAGTATATATATATAGCTTTTCTATTTCTTTTCTTTCTTTCTTTATTAGCACATAACAACATGGCTTTCGAACAAATGTATATACAGAAATGAAGTACATGCCGGGGGTGGGCAGAAGCTTATGTGGCTTTTCTTGGGCCTCCCCCAGAACTAAGTCGCAGAAATGATAATTATACATAATTAAAGTGAACGGAAAAATGCACATAACATAAGTTGAAATCATTATGTAAAGTATACTAATGGAATAGAAGTTATATTACAAATGATCAAATGAAATAATAAATACAAAACAAAATTGACAAATCATATACAAGTAAGTCGGAATTTGACATTTGAATTCTATAGCTAGGGTGAGATCTTTAAAACCCTCAAACACCCGAGTGGGGTCCATTTGGACCCCAGGCGTACATTTTGAACATTTTTGATCTTTCCTTCCGTGACTTTGTCAGCCAATATGTCTTATACCTTCTCCTACGTTTTCGCAAAGATTGGTACAATGATGTGGAAATTATAAAGAAAGTTTGTGTTCAGTCCCTCTGGGGTCCAAACGGACCCCAGCAAAAATGTGCAGTTTTTAAAACAAACTTTGGAGGCTAACTCCTTAACCACTTACAGTATGACTACCAAAACTTTTAGACAATAATAAGAATGTAAACCTAAATCATCACAAAAATTTCTGTGTTATGAACATGTAATGTGACGACTTTATGACGTCATTTGCCTAATCAGGGTGGCCATCTTGGATTTTGATCAATGACGTCATAAAATTAGCATAAACTTTTGCATAAATTATGATAATGAGTTGGAATTAGCAACACCTTAACATCTCAAAATCTTCCTCTTACATTGACGAAGCAATGTATATACAATGATCGCCGATAAGAAATGGTACTGAGATTTTATGAACAAAACATTTTGGGGTCCGTTTGGACCCCACTCGGTCATTTTAGTCGCAAAAAAAGGTCGGGTGCTTGAGGGTTAACGTGCTCGAGGTGTGGATTTCCTCACACACAGAACCTTCGACTTCATGTTCTATCCAATAAGACGTCCATAACCGAGTCAAGGTACTCCATTCCTTTTCATCGAGTCTTGTGAGGAAATGGGTGTTAAATGAAAAAAAGGCCCAAGGGCACAGCATAGGGATTTGAACCAAACACCTTTCGATCCCAGGTCAACAACCCTAACCGTTTGATCGTTTTGTCATCCCATGTCCTTGGAACCATTGAAGGTCGAAAAAAGACAATTACATTGCCTCTTTCATAATCTTGCAGCAATAGATTTTCCATTGCAGACAATTGCGTCCATAAAGAAGTCTCGGAAGAGTGATGGCAATGTCTCGTGGACGGCGAAGGCAGTTATATTGGAATGACGACCCTTATATTGCATCTCGAGACAACATTCGCCAAAGCAATCGATCAAAGTAATCTTCTTTCCATTGTGCCTGCCCTACACGAACGCAGGTCACTGTTTCATGAGTTGATTTCGTCACAACAGCCCTGGTGGTGTAATCTATTTTGGCATGGTTCGGTAGATCTTAGGCCTATGGGAAGATGTGGGTGGATATCAAAGCAATACGATATCGATAGATGATAATTAATCTGTCTTTTTGATTATAAGTTCGGAGATTGCGTACGTCAGGCGGATTTGATAATCGCAATTCCAAAGTTGTGTTGTTGAAAACTCACAACGATGTGAATTTTGGTTTTAATCTATCTATTTCTCTAGGATATTGTAGTGAGAACAAATATCAACCCAAAAGTAAAACTTCATAGATAAGTGAAAATCACAAAAGACTACCAATTAGAGTAAGTTGCGATAAGGTGGTATAAGTATAATGTGTGTCCAGATATAAAAAAGTACAGAAATTCAGTGACTCAACTTAACAAAATCATGGCAGTCAAACACAAACGTATTTATCACAACACGGAAGTACACAACAGTATTCAATGTCTGTGTAAGTAGAGAAAAAAGTAAAGTGGATCTATGTAGTTTGCATATTAATGTATGGTAAGTCACTCAGTATCCAACGTAAGTGAACAACGTAAGTGAACAATCAATTAATGATATTACACCCGTATACCTACCATTACGACATCACTATGTACGTACCAGCACCATTATTTCATCTATTTGCTTTACACTCTTGTTACAGGAAATTAAATCTTAGCTTTGTCATGAGAAGAATTACGTTGTCAACTAATGAGATTAGTAACGGAACAATTTAATTTTGACCTGACAGAAGTATCCCCATTTGGGATGATTAAAAAGCAAAATTACATTATTTGGTAAGTAATGTTACGTACTGATTACGTTTCTATTTGTCCCCTATGTTGGGGATACAAAAGAGAACGAATGAATAGAAAATAGTCCTTTAAGTGTTATTTCATTATCAAAATTAGAATAGAAGTATTATCAATAGTAGTCCTGTTCTCTCTCTCCAGTAAGATACTAATGTAAAACCCATGCAGGATACTGATATGACTTAGTCAAATGCCGTGACAAAAGTTTAAATCGTACGTGTTTTTTTGTGTGATAAATTGCTAGATGAGCCATGGAAAGTAAGCGGACGAGTTAACACTTGCAGCGTTGAACAACAGACTTGGTCTCTATATTGTATTATGATGAACCATCGAAGAAGCAGAAGAGGAAGAATGTCGAAGGATAGATTTTTTTCTTGTTATCGTCAGAAACTCTCTGGCCGTATCAACGTTTAATATTGTAATTGGCAGTTACGCGTATGACTCTGAAATGGCACTTGTATAAATTCATTCCGCGATTTGTATTGCATAGGTTATTAGCAGAGAATGTAAGTTTCAGGGCAGTTCAGCTTTTCTTGTTGCAAGGTAGACATGATGTGTGTTTCATCCAATAAACCAATTACTCCTTCTACAACTACTTAAGATGCACGTTGCCCCAGTTTGTTTCCCAGACCGATGCATCACCCGTGACGGGAACTTAATCAAGACGCCATTGGATCACCTGCCTTGGGGACTCCCCTACCATTTAACGAATGAAATTTAAAACTAGGTCGTTGGTCGGCTGATTGTGTTCCCTGGTTCTTGATACTGTTGGAAGTTTCTATACGAGTCCTTTCTTGGTGAGTTCAGAACATTTATTGTCTTGGAACATTCAAATTGTCATTATGCACAACAACACAACGCCTAATACAGTTTTAATACCTTTGGAAGTCTCTTTAAGATTGCTTTCTTGACGAGTCCAGAACGTTTATTGTCTTGGAACATTCAAATTGTCATTATGCACAACAACACATTGTCAATGTCCAATGCAGTTTTAATGGTTTTGGAAGTCCCTTTAAGATTGCTTTCTTGATGAGTCCAGAACGTTTATTGTCTTGGAACATTCAAATTGTCATTATGCACAACAACATAATGTCTAATGTAGTTTTAATACCTTTGGAAGTCCTTTTAAGGTTGCTTTCTTGATGAGTCCAGAACGTTTATTTTCTTTAAAAAGTCCAATATTTTATTGTGCACAACAATGCAATGTCTAATGAATTTTTCTCATCAAAAGAATGGTGACCTATATAACGGTAATATATTGTCTAGCCGTCCTCAATCCAGGTCAACTTAATCATGCTTCAAGATTGAATAGATCGTTTTCGCATTCACGATATGATTCTACTCTGTTGTGTGATGACTGAAATTATTGATTGTTCCTCCTTTAACGAGGATTTTGTCGATGAGTCATTTAATTGCCTTGTCAAATTTACGTTTTTCTTATGCACGATGATGCAGTGCCTAATTAAATTTTTACGACAGAGAGGTGACCTAAATAATTGTAACCTATTTTTCTGGACGTCTTCCATCTTGATCAACTTAATAAAAGATCATTCTTAAGAACGCAATATGAATTCATTTAGACCATGATCATGATTTAAAGCTATTTAAAGTTTATGTCCTGTAGTCAAATTATGGTGGTATTGGCTGTAAGATATTAACACCAAACTTAGCGTTGTCATACACGGAACTGCTGAAATGCATATGACCTGACTGATAGTACTTACAAAGAATTATTTCCCCGAGCATGTATGTATTTTATCAATGTCGAATACATGGCGCATTATATTACCGTTTACTTTTCTTGTAGGGTTGTAGGTTTGTTTCTTGTAGTGCTGTCCGTTGTTATTGAAACATTTCATGATTTGAGCGATGTCACTTTTCAAGAGCAAAGCAAAATTAGCAATCAGAACAGTAGAGTGGCAATCATGAACACGAGCACGTTGTTTCTAACTCGCAGTGGGGAGGGGGGCATTGGGTTATGTCTAGTAATATTTTGCGGCGACAGCCCATAGAACGATAAATAAAGCAGACATATGCACTTGGCATGAAGATTTGGGTACAATAAAACATTTATGGCTCCTAAATTACAAATTATGTAACTGTTGATTCCTCTTTAGGATTGTTTAGTTCAGCCTGTTTTTATCAGAACAATTCATAATTTGAGAGCTGTCACTATTTAAGAGAAAAGCAAAATTAGGGGTTAGATGATAAATTGTTAATCATGAACACACACAAACGTCGTTTCTGACGCACCAGTGGGGAGGGGGGCATTTCGTCATGTCTCATAAGATTTCGCGTGACATCCCATAAATTGACAGATAATGTAGTTATGTGCCCTTGATATTGAGCACTATTATATTTTCTAAATGTCATTGTACAACTATTGATTCTTCTAGAAATAATTTTGCATTTCCCTATAGCAGAAGGCCCTATCTATACCGCATATGGTATGGTCCGTTGATAATTCTACGAAAACGCAGATATCAAGCACTGCCAGATGTCTGTATACCGATACCCAATCTTTTCAGCAGTTCATAAATGATAATTTCATCAGAATACTTGGTAAATATTCATGCATTTCATCGTTACGATACCAATGCGACCCCGTTGCATTAAAATTACTTCCTTATCCAACACGGTATAATCATTCATACCAAACACTGTCATATGTCTGTATATCGATAACAAATCAGCAGTTTAAAAATGATAATTCTATCTGTATACTTAGATTATTTCTGGGTATCCGTTTCATCCATGCGGCCCTGTTCCATGAAAATCATTTCCTTTTCCAACACGACGTCCAATAATCGGATCAGATGTTTGTACATCGATACCCAATCTTTTGAGCAGTTCACAAATGATAATTCTATCTGTATACTTAGAATGCATGTGGATATTCATGCATCTTTATGACATCCTGTCGCATGAAAATATAACGTCCTTGTCCAACACGATGTTCAATAATCGGATCGGACGATATCGTACAGGAAATCCGATTACTGTGTGATAAATTACTGGTGCTGATTTCCTATGACGTGCTGTGAGATATTCTAGATGCGCTGGCCCCAAAAGAGAGCCATTCTTTCTCTATTATATGCAGGAACCCACGTAAGGTAGTTAAAACACAACTAGTATGTGTCGGTAGGCAAGAAAAATGGTTGCATATGGGACACTGAAAATAGCTAAATGAATGTTAAAACGACAGAGAATTTGACCTACCTAATGTGATGTCTTGAATGTGTAGCTGTTTTCCAGCGACGTGGAAAATTTAGCTGTTATGTCAGCTAAAACTGGAATTTTTAAAGGGGTTTAGAAATAGGTTTTAGGCAATTATTTGCAATCAAAATGGCGGCCTATTTTCTCTGCTTGCGCTGCGTACAGGGGTCGTAAATGATGAAATATTCAACTGACGTACACGTTCGATCGGGAGAAACCAACACAAACTGGAGGGGGGAGGCAAAGTAGCCTTCTTCACCGGCCTCGCTGGGAACCTTGGCGAAATTCTTTTTCAGGGGGGAGGTCGATTAATTCGCGAATTATACGAAACCAGATTTCGTCTAGCCCGTACAAGCTTCCCGCTATATATTCCTTTCCCGGCATATCTTCCTTCCCGGTATATTCCCGATTAAAAATCGCGAGTCCCCGACAAAAAAGATTCACCAAGGGTCCCAGAGAGGCCGGTGAAGGAGACTAGAGGCAAAACGCCTCTGGCTTTGCTTGAATAATGCTATTTTTATTGTTATGTTTACTTTTTTGGTAGTGTTAAGATAAATTATTTAAGAGCAGCGTTACCTCTTCTTTGTCATTGCCAAAAAGCAAATAAAAACTCAAAAGGGATATTACGATTGAAATATTATATTCCAGATATTTTCAAATATCATAACATTGTGGAATATTTTATTTTAGTAAATGATACACATATAGATTCTCGTAATTGATACGGTACCAACTTGTCTAAATGTACTTTTCTGTTACCAATTTTGTATCTATGTATTTTGTATTTATAGTTAAAGATATTGCATGTGAGATATTTTTATTAACATCATAAAGTCATGGAATATTTCATTTGAATAAATAATGATATTTTTTTGCACAGATAGATTTTCCTAATCGACAGAGCACCAACCTAATATGTTGACATCGTTTTAATTACTCTTGTTTCATGTTGTTTGGTAGTAGGTAGAATCGCATTATCAATTTTAGTCTAATATCAACATATATGTTGATAGAATAAGATAAAATCTTTCCAATGATGGATGCTTCAAGTCCCCTCTTGATTATAATTTTGTCTTGCAAATTCCACATCTTGTACCATGGTTCTTGTTGGTCGTCCTCCCGTTTTTCAAATGGCCTTACCCAGTCTTGCCATACTCAGGTATGAGTAATTTTATTGACCCATGTCAACCTTATTGCGTATTTATTTCAGCCGACTGACTCATTCCACGGTTATGTACCACGGGTAAGGGTTATTATTAGGGTTAGTAAGCTGTTCATGGCTTTCCTAGAAGCCAGGTCTAAATTATGCCCAAAAGTCTTGTCTTACTTTTGTAGCTTTTGGACCTTTGAAAAATTGTCTTCCACCCATTTTTACATATTGATTCATAGTCAGGATAAATTTAAACCTGTTCTTCAACTAGATCTCTTTTAAATATCAATTCACAGCTAGGATATATAACCCCCTCCTACAAGATCTCTTAAGTGTCACTGACGAAAACTGCTGGATCGCAGTGGAACCGTCTGACCGTTTCCAAAATCATACCCAGTTGCTTAATGGGTAACTAATGTTGACATATCTTATTACCTGGATGCCTATTCTTTATCGACGTAACAGGTCTAAATTAGTTCATGGCTCTTATGGGTGTCGCGGTGAAGACAATGGTATATCATGTACGGGACGAACGATGCAGAAAACGAAAGTTTTGCTGCAGTGCCAAGGTCACACACCTGAGACCACATTTGACCTTGACCTCCGACTTCCTCCAAACATTTCTGTAACTAGACAGTTGTAGTTTCTTCAGATGTCGCTAGGGAGCAGTTCTTCACATGTTATCAGGAACTCAACAAAACAGAGCACCTTGATGAGGCATTTCAGTAACAAAAACTTCGACATAGTAGTAGTACCCAATGCCGAAAAACTGTAAACAAAATATGCATATATGGAAACATTCTTAACTTAAACGTCTCTCTTCGTACGTGGCTTGCAAAGGACTTTCTTGTATTAAAAATGTAGCATAAGACATTTGTTTACGTAAAGAAACGTTTGCAGTGCGGGACCTGACGTTTCATCTTGAAGATTTGTCTGCCGCTTGCAGTAAACAAAACGCCATTAGCCTTGCGTCATATCAGCTGATCCTTCCATATAAGGGCAATAGTTTTAGCGCGTTTCCAGACTAATATGATATATATTACATATTCAAGAATCGTGACTGTTATAGACTGTACACTCTTTGCTTGTTGAAGAAAAACAAAATGCTAATCGTATTGCGTCATACCAGCTGATCTTTCCATAAAAGGGCAATAATTTCAGGGCTTTTCCAGACTAATTGCGATATAGCTTCATGTGAAAGACTGCGCAATTTTTGCTTGTGGCAGTACAACAAAAATGTACGAGCAGGCCGAACCTGTCCGAACCCTTCCCTCCGGCCCCGGTAGCGGCCAAACCAGCGGGAAGGCGCCCCTCCCCCCGCCTGTCCATCTGCCTAAATGCGCCCCTGGCCAGTGGCACAAGAACCAAGGAACTTCTTCAGACACGTACGAAGAAGCAGAGGGGGTGTACAACACAATCAAGGATCAAGATCTGCCGCCGTCTTTACGTGGGGTGGGGCGGCAGCAGGAGCTACCTAAGGGGGAGGTGGGAACCAGCGGGTCGCCGTCCCAACCTCCTTCTGTCCATCAGGGTGGTTTCCGCGGGCGTGTCCGCCTAGACAATGGCGGTTTTGAAGGGTGTCAGAAACACCAAGAAACGTCTACAGACACGTTCGAAGAAGCCGAGCCGGTGAAACGTCACGCTGATCACACGTCTGCAGGTAGCTGACTTTTTATTTTGCCCCTGAAGAATATCACATCGTTTAATCTACACAATCAGAATGTTAACAAAGGGAATGTACATATGGTTTTGATTTTTGTATAAAATGTAGTTACAGCTATGTCTCCTGTTAACAAAACATGCTAGTGAATTCAGAGAATATTTGCGCAATATATATTCATTGAGTGATGCTATGGCATGCAAGCAGAAACTCTTACAATAATGTTATCATTAAAGGATGTATATGGTTGAATGGTTTATTACGATCATTGTAATCGGTTGTGAAAAGTGTATCATTGTCGCACACTGAATTTCTTATAGTACAACCCTGACTAATCATACGGGTACGCG
>NC_049995.1:16975018-17018293 GCF_000003815.2 Branchiostoma floridae
ATTTAGAGCTTTCGTAAATTCCATGCAATTGACTAACACATTAACATAATTTATGCATGGTGTTGTTAATCATTGAATAACGTACACATGTCACAATTATAAAATTCCCATTATTAATCATAAAGTGGTTTTGCAATTTTTGAATAAATTATGCAAATAAGTTCTTCATTACCATATTTGGTGTCTGCTTATATTCCACCTATCATATTTAACAGGTGTTACATGTATTGAGGTCCAGTTATTGAAAACAATGAAACTATACAATTTCCTCATTAATTATGCAAATAAAGTCCTCATTTGCATAACATGTATATCATTATGAACATCTTTGCCTAAGCTACCTGCATGCCTAAAATGCAGGCAATCCGTCGTTCCTTTCTGCAGTTATCCTCTCTGGAGTGTCTCGACAAAAACACCCATGCAGTTCCAAAATTAAATGTTAGAGGGCTGAAACTTGCCCCACTTGCTTTTGGCGCTAAAAGCTATCTACCAACTAAATGTCAAGACCATAGCATGTCTGGAACAAGAGATGCATTGAAAAAACTGCTATGATAGAATATTCTCATTAATTATGCAAATGTACTCCTATTTTGCATAATTAGTATCTTATCTTGTAAAACATTGTCTAAGGTACCTACATACCAAAAATGGTGACAATCCGCTGTTCCCTTCTTGAGTTATCCTCTTCAGAAGTTTTTGACAAAAATGCCCCTGCTATCCCAAAACTAGACGCTAGGGGGCCCAAACTTATGTCATTTCTTTCTGAGCACAAGAGCTATCTAATACTCAAAAATCGTGACCATAGCATGTTCAGAACACCGAGATAGCAAAACCGGAAGTTGCGCTGCAGTACCAAGGGAAGTTGCTAGGGGGCCCAAAATCTAATCATTTCCAGCTTTCATCACACACTACCAACACACAAAGTATGAAACCAATCCACCCAGCCCTTCATGAGTTATGCTGACCACAAATATGCGGACACACAGACAGACACACACACAGACACACACACAGACACACCAATAACTATACCTCCATTTTTTCATGGAGGTAATGATTGTTCTAACAGGCCTCGCGTTTCCAGGTGGAGCAAGCGGCCTCCGTCCTTTCCGTAGCTTCATCCGCTCCCACGGCAGCTGCATCGCCGCCGGCATTGCTGTGCTGATCGCTGTTGGCCTCGCCCCCCTGACGTTCATCAATAAGAAGGTAAACATCCCAAACTCTTTGCTGGAAAGAATGTTCCCTTTTCTCCTCTTCCATATTGATAGGTAAATATATGGATTTGTGAAACATCTTCTGTAGTTCGTGGTATTTTGACTTTTTGAATGGAAAGAAACTGTGAATTTGTTGCCAACTGAATTTCAGGAAAAGTTATTAAATTTGGTGGCTCCAGCGTAATTCGTTCTGCCGTTATGCGATACGAAAGTTGGCGCCGAAATAGCCCCCCTCCCCCCATATATCTGGATCTGAATCACTTGAATAGGGTTAATAAGTAAGTAGACTAGATCTTTTTTAGTTCAAGTTATTTTTTATATTTATACTGAACGGTTTTCAGGAAATATCGGAATTGACCATCACTGTTGGCGTCTTGAAGCGCGACTTGGAGAACATTTCCCAACTGTCCACCGACTTGAAGCGGGATCTTGACAAAGAGCGAAACCAAAGTGCAGCCTTGGAGCAGCGTCTTCACGAGATGGTCAAGACGCCAGGCAAGTTGGAAAACTTCTTGAATTCAAAAGGATGAACTGAATATAGTATCAGATTAATTTGCAATACTTGTGAATCGTTTTTGATAGACTTTTGTGACTGTTAGTGTGATTTTCTTTACTCAGGGCCATCCAGACCTACGGGAGGAAAGGAAGCCATAGCACCGGCTCGTCCTGTGTCTGTCGGGCCTCCTAGTCCTCAAGGAGAAAAGGGAGCCATGGGGCCGGCTGGCCTTGTGTCTGTCGGACCCCTAGGAGAAAAGAGAGCCATGGGGTCGGCTGATCCTGTGTCTGTCGGGCCTCCAGGAGAAAAGAGAGCCATGGGTCCGGCTGGTCCTGTGTCTGCCGGGCCTCCAGGAGAAAAGGGAGCCATAGGGCCGGCTGGCCCTGTGTCTGTCGGACCTCCTGGACCTCCGGGAGAAAAGGGAGCCATAGGGCCGGCTGGCCCTGTGTCTGTCGGACCTCCTGGACCTCCGGGAGAAAAGGGAGCCATAGGGCCGGCTGGCCCTGTGTCTGTCGGACCTCCTGGACCTCCGGGAGAAAAGGGAGCCATGGGGCCAGCTGGCCCTGTGTCTGTCGGGCCTCCTGGACCTCCGGGAGAAAAGGGAGCCATAGGGCCGGCTGGTCCTGTGTCTGTCGGACCTCCTGGACCTCCGGGAGAAAAGGGAACCATAGGGCCGGCTGGTCCTGTATCTGTCGGACCTCCGGGAGAAAAGGGAGCCATAGGGCCGGCTGGCCCTGTGTCTGTCGGACCTCCCGGACCTCCGGGAGAAAAGGGAGCCATAGGGCCGGCTGGTCCTGTGTCTGTCGGACCTCCTGGACCTCCAAAGGTAAAGGGAGCCACGGGGCCTGTGGAAAAGAATGGGCCGCCAGGGCCAGTTGGGCCCCGAGGGCTGAAGGGGCCCGTCGGGCCGGCCGGTCCAACAAGGATGTCCCAGTCTCCAAGCCCTGCCGGGCCGGCTGAACATGCAGGTGAGGTACCTATTCTGTAACCTGCAGAAAGCTACACGTATAAAACCTTTATTCGTCTCGTCTAGGTTGTCTGACATATTTTGATCTATTTGTTGAAGACTCGTTTTTGGCGACGCCTCAGGTGCTAGCCTGATAATGTTAAATGATCGTTGGATAGGCAAAATTTTCTGGAAATTCTACAGCAATTTTTCCGCGCCTGCGTATCATCTCTCTATAGGGGAAAACTTGGGTAGGGGGTGACGGATCATCATGATATTTGGAGTGTAGAGAGCTTTGAGTATGCCTTGCACGACGGAAGGCCAACCATGCAAATCAGGGGCATATTTGTAAAATTGATAAGGACAGGTTTTATATTCCATGCATTTCATAAAAGGATGCTCAAACATATGAAATATGTAACTGAAAGAGAGACAAATATCTGCCGAAATGTGTAGTATTTGTCCGATTGCCCCCCCCCCCCAAAATCCCTGCATTCTACAGCAATTCGTCCGCGCGTGCGCATTGCACCATTCCTTTGAAAATGAAGTCGGTAACTGATTGAAGGATCGTCGTGATTTTTATATTTAGATAATATGTTCAGAGATGCCTTCCGCCATTAATGACTATTAATGCAAACCTCGCGCTAATTTGCATACCGAAGATTTGTATAATCAATGAGAATCATTTACAATAGGCCACGGAGGCATTATTGCACATGATGTCAAGCTGCTCAAGTGAATGTTATATTGAAAAGTCGGTTTATGGTATGTACTTGCAATAAGTCTGTTCCAACTCTTCGCAGATCATTGTTTGTTTATTTATTTATTTTATTTCATTTTATTCATTTCTGCGTTCTTTTACCAGGGGTTACCAGGGTAAGCTCCCATCAGTGACTGACACTGCTTTTGACGGTGGCCCTGGATACAAAATAATACAAATAACACATACATACAATACATACATAATATTTACATAATACAACATAAGCAAAGCCACTTATATCCATTTCCGTTCCAAGTCGTTAAGGGGATGGAGGTCAGAGGTCACACGATGTTCTTGCACAATGCTTTGAATGTTTGTGTGGATGGTGCAGTTTTCCCAGCTAGTGGGAGTGCATTCCATCTTTCCGCACCTCGATATGCAAGTGTTCTTTCCCCAGATTCTAGCTTAACTTTCGGAATTCTCAAAGACGGGTTGAAACTATGCCTGGTAGTATAAAAATGCTCCCTCTCTCTATCTCTAGACTCGTTCCCAACAGTCAATGGGTACACCACTCGTGCAGGAGACTGTCCTGGAGACGACATCATTGTACTCTCTGACGTCACACTGCAAGTCTGTGCAAGCTTCTGCTCGAGTCGTCCCTACTGCGTCGCCTTCTTGTTAAATAAGAACAGAACGTGCTACCCGAAGACTCAGACATGCATCGAAACGGACAAGAGCAACCGGGACAATGTGTTCTACGACAAAAGTACTACTATCAGTAATACAGGTATGTTATCGATTTGTTCGTATCATATATATATATATATATATATATATATATATATATATTTATATGATACGTTGATGTATTCTCTCTAACTCACACACTCAATCATTCACTCAACCACTCTCACACTGACTGACTCACTCACTCACTCACTTTCATTCACTCATTCACTCGATCGTTCACTCCCCTCTCACTCAATCACTCTCAATAATTCACTCAAGCTCCCACTCACTCTCGCTCACCCAACCACGCACACACATTTACTCACTCTCTTAATTATAATCAATCCTCTTTAACCAATATTGCGGTTGTGCTCTAAATCCTACAAAGGCATTGCAATCTATAGTGATGACGGTTTTGTTTCTCTTTTTCTTTTCAGGACGAGGATAAGAGGATTGAGTCACCACTACTCATCCCTTCTCTGCCATTTGCTGTAAAACACCTCACAATTAACTACAACTGGACGGCTGATTTTTTTTTTCTATTTCCTTTTGTACAGACGAGGACAATGTGGCACTGCACTCAAGTTTTGTAACTTATATTAACAGTCTAAGTGCCACATACACGGTACAGACAGAAGGTAAAGGTAGTCTTTTACCTCCCCTTACCTCCCCGACCGAAGTCAGGTACCCATGTTTACACCTGGGTCAAGTGAGGAAGGTCGTGTAAAGTGCCTTTTCCAAGGGCACAACGTCGAGGGCACGTTGGGGATCGAACTCAGGACCTCTAGATTCCGACCCGAGCTCTACCAGTTACGCCACGGCTGACGCGGCTGCAGTTACGTCAGCCATTAGGCGGTTTTCTCCCTGTTATCCCGATCTAGTCGGGCTAGAATAAAACTTTATGAACAGATTATGAATAGGAATCACACCGCTTTGATGAAGCGATACATTAACAGAAAAACACCTACTCACGGCCGTCAGCAGCAGAAATACGACTGTAGAATTTTGAAAAACTTTTAGCAATCATGTAGAAAATTTAAACGTTGCTGCCATGATGTTGTCTTTTATCGGGAATACGTTTGTTAAATACGCGGAGTGATGTTGTTTTGGGAAGTGCTTTCAAATCTTTTCTTCACACAATATCTATTCCAGAGAAAAAAAATTATGAATGGCCACTGGCTCCAGTTTCTACAGCACTCTTCTTCACTATTTAGAAAACGTAGAATATTGAATGTGTAAGATGTTAACAGATTTCAATTTCATTTAGAAATTCTTTGCCAAAATGACAATAAGATACAAATACATCAATCTCCATTGCCGCTTTGGTGAGTGAGTGATTGCCGCTTTGTAACAGAACAAAATAGAATTATCAACAGTAGGGCTGAGTAAAAAGGGCTGACGTCAGAGTTGCGTTGCGCAGTACAGTGCCCAAAATGGGAAGACGATTTGGGTAAAATCCTTGAAAATCCTTTTTTTCCTTGAAAATTTTGGCCCAATCTGGACACTTTTTCAGTTAGAAGGGACAGGTAGGGCCTACACTTTCCTGTTTGGGTCAAGATTTGTTCAGTTTAGCAGTTTAGCTGGTGTCAGGACAGGTTTGAGTTATAGGGTGCTACCGGTTGTATCAGGAGGGAACAGGGGTCAAAGGTGAGGTTTCTTTCATAGAGTGAGCTTTTCTCGGAGAATGAGGCGAACAACCCCCTGTTTTCTTTGAATGTCTATAAACAAGACCCAAGTGACTTTCTGGTGGAGAAGAATTATTAAGATTGAAATATGGGTTAGTAGTTTTTTAAGCCTTCATTCATTGTATCATAACATGCTTGCCAATGGACAGCCCTAACTTCGATGTCTGACCTAGAGGACAACGATTGGGCAAATGCCAGCAGAGACATGTCAAAGGGCCTAGGCCTGTTACGATGCTTAAGACAATGTGAGGTGTGCCAAATATAAGGGGGAAGCATACTTACAGGGGGTGAAGTTCACACAATTTTTACCACCTGCTGAGTGAGTTCCTTACTTCGAATTCACCTCAGGTCAATTCGCACTGTTTTCCTCGGGAGTCCCGTTATGGGGCAGCTAGAAGTAAAACTAAGAGACATGAACTGTCATTTGCGCCTCGCTCTATAATATTGCTGTACTATTTAAATTTAGATTCCAGTTCTTTGTACTTAATCAGTAATGATTGTTAATTTCATCATAAAAATATTTTATCTGATCGTTGTTGAAATTTAAAAGGTGTATTTATGCATCAATGTTAAACTTCATTAATCATGGAACTTTTATCATTTTCAAGCGATTCTGTGGCTGATGGCGCAATTGATGTTTGACATCGCATGCCAAAACAATCGGAAATAAAGCAAAATCAGAATCTGAATCTGACCTGGCAATTGTTTTTCATACCGTGGAATGAGAGTTTTCATTGACCTGTGCCCGATGGCGACTTTTCAGTCGACTGACTCATTCCTTAGTGATTTGGATGGGTAATTTTCTAATGGGTTTGTTAATGATTTACGACATCTTTAAGCTGCTGAAAGACAACTTAAAAAACCGGCAAATACGGATCTATCCGAACCTACGTAAAGACCACGTAACGCCAATCTTTACGAACTCGTATAAGATGTGTATAGATCCGTAAAGATGGAAAATACGTCAACATTAAACATAGTTTAAGCATGCTTAAATACCGTTTTTCGTGCCGTGAACCCGATGGCGACTTTTCAGTCGACTGACTCATTCCTTGGTGATTTGGATGGGTAAAGGTCACAGTGAATAAGCTGCTCATGGCTTTCCTAGAAACCAGGTCTACATCGTTCTCCGTTTATAAATTTTATATATCGCTAGCTCCTACCATGGGTATCACAGTAAAAAGAAGACCATATCATGTCTTGATACCAAAACCAAAGGGTTTGCTGCAGTGCGATGTTCATAAATCAGGGACCCAAATTGACCTTGACCTTCGACTTCCAATCACTTGTATAACTAGGCAGCTGCAGTTCCATCAGATGTCGCTAGGAAGCCGTTCTCCCCATGTTATCAGAAACTTGTCAGTATATGCGATGAAGTAGCAATCCCCCACCTTGATGAAAACGTTCAGAAACAAACATACGGCAACGTAGTAGTACCCAGTGCCAAACAACAGTAAAAATGTTCATATAAGAAATTGTCCTATCTTAGACACCTCTCTCCAAGGCTTACAAAGTACTTGTTCGCATCTTTGTGTTAAAAATGAAGCAAAAGGCATTTGTTTACCTGAGAAAAGTTTGCAGTGCGTGGGCTAACGTTTCATCTTGAAGATTTGTCTGCGCTTGCAAAAACAAAACGCCATTAGACTTGCGTCATACCATCTGATCCTTCCATATAAGGGCAAGCGTTTCAGCGCATCCCCAGACAAATTGCGATATAATATTCCATATTCATGCGTCTTGACTTTGCCTCTTGTCTACTGCGCACTCCCTGCTTGTCACACTACAACAAAATGCGAAAGCAAGCAGAGCCCCTCCGGACCCCTTCCTCCGGACCTCGCAGTGGTCAAACCAGCGGGCCGTCGCCCAAACCCCCTCCTGTCCATTGGCCCAAAGGCGCTTCTGGCCAGCGGCAACAGGCCCAAGGAACTTCAGACACGTACGAAGAAGCAGAGAGAGTGTACTACATAATCAAGGATGAAGATCTGCCGCCGTCTTTACGTGTGTTGCAGCGACAGTATAAGTTACCTCAGGGGGAGGTGGAAAGCAGTGGGCCGCCACCCCAACCCCCTCCTGTTCCTGTCCATCAGAGTGGTTCCCGCGGGCGTGTCCGCCATGGCAACGGCGATGCTGACGACCAAGAAACGTCTTCACACACGTACGAAGAAGCCGAGCCGGTGAAACGTTATGCTGCGTACGCGTCTGAAGGTAGCCGGCTCTTTTCCATTTTGCCTCTTAAGAATACTGCATAGTTTTATTTGTGCAATCATAATTTTTTGAAAGAAAATGTATGTATGTCTTATACAAGCACGTATATGTATGTATGTATGTCTTATATAATCTAACACTAAATTCATGGGTGCGCATTGATTTTCGCATGTTGTACCCCCCCCCCCCCCCTTCATGGTTTATTATGATCATTGTTTGTTTGTTCGTCATCGGTTGTAAAGAATGTATTTCTGTCGGAGGCTGAATCAAGTTAACTATTTTTATTAATAAATATTCATGAAACTTTACTGATTCATTGATACATCCAAACCATCTTAATGATTGTATAATTTTGATTTTACATATACTAAGGGGACATATTTTACAAATTCTATGCGTACAAAAACATAATGTCATGAAAATATCTCAACAAATTAGATTTGGATACTTAAATGTTTTACTTCGGCTAACATTTGAGTTCACAGATTTCGGAGAAGGTACATTTTTTCGAAGCGACTAATTAGTTCTTAACCCTTTTAATAACGACGCTGTTCTACAAAAAGGAGGTTTAATTAAACTTTATAATAACCAGAACCAAATGATTATTTCTAACAGACCGCGCGTATCAGGGTGGAGCAAGCGACCGCCGTGCTCTCTGTAGCTTCATCCGCTCCCACCAAAGCTGTATGGCCGCCGGCATTGCTGTGCTGCTAAGCCTGGTCGCCGTGGGAATTTCCCCTCTGACATTCATTATATATAAGAAGGTGAACATCCAAAACTCTTTGCTGATCAAAAGTTTCCCTTCCCTTTGTTAATAAGTAAATACAAAAATGTATCTAGATTCGTGAAATATCTTCTGTAGTTCATGTTATTTTGAACTATTTTTAAAAATACTGAACGGTTTTTAGGAAATATCGGAACTGACCATCACTTTTGACGCCATGAAACGAGACCTGGCTGACTTATCCCGACTGTCCGCCACTGTTGACGTCTTGAAACGCGACTTGGATGACATATCTCAACTGTCGACTGCCTTGAAGCGGGATCTTGACAAAAAGCGAAACCAAAGTACAACCTTGGAGAAGCGCCTTCACGAGATGGTCAAGAAGCCAGGCAAGTTAGAAAAGTTATTGAATTCAAAAGAATTGACACAATTTATTTTTTACTTACTTTGGCATACTTTTTTTTTTCAATAGACCTTTATGAATTAATGTGTATTTTTCTTTACCCAGGGCCACCTGGACTTACGGGAGAAAAGGAAGCCATGGGGCCAGCTGGTCCTGTGTCTGTCGGACCTCCTGGACCTCCGGGAGAAAAGGGAGCCATGGGGCCAGCTGGCCCTGTGTCTGTCGGGCCTCCTGGACCTCCGGGAGAAAAGGGAGCCATGGGGCCAGCTGGCCCTGTGTCTGTCGGGCCTCCTGGACCTCCGGGAGAAAAGGGAGCCATGGGGCCAGCTGGCCCTGTGTCTGACGGGCCCCCTAGGCCTGGAACTCCTGGAGAAAAGGGGGCCATGGAGCCGGCTGGCCCTGTGTCTGTCGGGCCTCCTGGACCTGCGGGTGAAAAGGGAGACATGGGGCCGGCTGGTCCTGTGTCTGTCGGACCTCCTGGAGAAAAGAGAGCCATGGGGTCGGCTGGTCCTGTGTCTGTCGGGCCTCCAGGAGAAAAGAGAGCCATGGGGTCGGCTGATCCTGTGTCTGCCGGGCCTCCAGGAGAAAAGAGAGCCATGGGTCCGGCTGATCCTGTGTCTGCCGGGCCTCCAAAAGAAAAGAGAGCCATGGGGTCGGCTGGCCCTGTGTCTGCCGGGCCTCCAGGAGAAAAGAGAGCCATAGGGTCGGCTGGTCCTGTGTCTGCCGGGCCTCCAGGAGAAAAGAAAGCCATGGGTCCGGCTGGTCCTGTGTCTGTCGGACCTCCTAGTCCTCAAGGAGAAAAGGGAGCCATGGGGCCGGCTGGCCCTGTGTCTGCCGGGCCTCCAGGAGAAAAGAGAGCCATAGGGTCGGCTGATCCTGTGTCTGTCGGTCCTCCAGGAGAAAAGAAAGCCATGGGTCCGGCTGGTCCTGTGTCTGTCGGACCTCCTAGTCCTCAAGGAGAAAAGGGAGCCATGGGGCCGGCTGGCCCTGTGTCTATCGGGCCTCCTAGTCCTCAAGGAGAAAAGGGAGCCATGGGGCCGGCTGGCCCTGTGTCTGCCGGGCCTCCAGGAGAAAAGAGAGCCATAGGGTTGGCTGATCCTGTGTCTGTCGGTCCTCCAGGAGAAAAGAAAGCCATGGGTCCGGCTGGTCCTGTGTCTGTCGGACCTCCTAGTCCTCAAGGAGAAAAGGGAGCCATGGGGCCGGCTGGCCCTGTGTCTATCGGGCCTCCTAGTCCTCAAGGAGAAAAGGGAGCCATGGGGCCGGCTGGCCCTGTGTCTATCGGGCCTCCTAGTCCTCAAGGAGAAAGGGGAGCCACGGGGCCTGTGGAAAAGAACGGGCCGCCCGGACCAGTTGGGCCCCGAGGGCTGAAGGGGCCCGTCAAGCCGCCCGATCCAACAGTGATGGCCAACTCTCCAAGCCCTGCCGGACCGGCTGAACATGCAGGTGAGGAACTTATTCTGTAACCTGCAGAAAGCTACATGTATATCATCTGTTATTCCTCGACTCTCGGTTCTGTGACATATTTTGATCTGTTTGTTGAAGACTCGTTTTTGGCGACGCCTCAGGTGTTAGCCTAATAATGTTATATGATTGTTGGATAGGCAAAAATTCCCGGAATTCTACAGCAATTTTTCCGCGCCTGCGTAGTTGTATCATCCCGTGGTAGCTAGGGAATAACTTAGGTAGGGGTTGACGAATCACCATGATATTTGGATTGTAGAGAGCTTTGAAGATGCCTTACACGTCTAAAGACTAATCATGCAAATCAGGGGCATATTTGTATAATTGATAAGGACAGGTTATAAATTCACTGCATTTCATAAAAGGATGCTAAAACATATGAAATATGTAACCGAAAAAGAGAGAAAGATCTGCCGAAATGTGTAGTATTTGTCCGATTGCCCCCCTCCCCCCAAAATCTCGGCATTCTACAGCAATTCGCCCGCGCGTGCGCAATTGCACCATTCCTTTGAAAATGAAGTCGGTAAGAGATCGAAGGATCGTCGTGATTTTTTATATTAAGATATCTTCAGAGATGTCTTCCGTAATCAAGAACCATCAATGCAAACCTTGCGCTAACTTGCATTATGAGGATTTGCATAATCAATGAGAAACATTTACAATAGGCCACACGTCACACAGAAGAGACTGCTTTTTTGTTTAATCCGTTTCACGGAGGCATTTTTGCACATCATGTCAAGCTGCTCAAGTGAGTGTTATCTTGAAAAGTCGGTTCATGTTACGTACATGCAATAATTCATTTCCAACTCTTCGCAGATCATTGTTTGTTTATTTATTTATTTCATTTATTTCATACATACAATACAATACAATATTTACATAATACAACAAAAGCAAAACCACTCATATCCATTTCCGTTCCAAGTCGTTAAGGGGATGGCGGTCAGAGGTCACACAATGGATCTTGCACAATGCTTTGAATGTTTGTGTGGATGGTGCAGTTTTCACTAGTGGGAGTGCATTCCAGCTTTCCGCACCTCTATATGCAAATGTTCTTTTTCCAGATGCTAGTTTAACTTTCGGAATTCTCAAAGACGGGTTGAAACTATGTCTGGTAGTATAAAAATGCTCCCTCTCTCTATCTCTAGACTCGTTCCCAACAGTCGAAGGGTACACCGCTCGTGCAGGAGACTGTCCTGGGAACGACATCTGGGACAACTCTGACGTCACACTGCAAGGCTGCGCAGACCGCTGCTCAAAACATCCCGACTGCGTCTCGTTCCTGTTTTATAACAACAGAAAGTGCTACCCGAAGACTCAGACATGCAACGAAACGGACAAGAGCAACCGGGACAATGTGTTCTACGACAAAAGTACTACTATCAGTAATACAGGTATGTTATCGATTTGTTCGTATCATATATATTTATATGATACGTTGATATATTCTCTCTAACTCACACACTCAATCATTCACTCAACCACTCTCACACTGACTGACTGACTGACTCACTCACTCAAAAACTCTCACTCACTCACTTTCATTCACTCATTCACTCGATCGTTCACTCCCCTCTCACTCAATCACTCTCAATAATTCACTCAAGCTCTCACTCACTCTCGCCCACCCAACCACGCACACACATTTACTCACTCTCTTAATTATAATCAATCCTCTTTAACCAATATTGCGGTTGTACTCTTAATCCTACAAAGGCATTGCAATCTATAGTGATGACTAGGGCTGGGTATCGGTACAGCGTACCGGTACAAAACCGGTTTTTCTTGTTGGACCGGTCCAGAAAAACCGGACCTGAAAAAATTAGGTGGACCGGATGTTGGACCGATTAGAAAATTAACATATTATTTGATCAGGCATTCACACGTTTTAGCGCTTGCAGGTGGAAGAAAATAACAAGAGTGAAGTAGAGTAGAGTTATATCATTTCTACCAAGTTTTACAGTCAATCGTACATGTGCAGTTAGTGTTGTAGGATTTTAAGAGGCCAGTGTAAGTCTAATACTCCACCAAACACATTTCTTTGTAGTCAAATGGACCATTGGTATGAGTCATACTGCATCAGGTCCAGGTTCAGGTCCGGACCTGGACCTGATCCTCTGGACCTGAACCGGACCTGGACCTGGATTTTCTGTACCGGTACCCAGCCCTAGTGATGACGGTTTTGTTTCTCTTTTTCTTTTCAGGACGAGGATAAGAGGATTGAGTCACCACTACTCATCCCTTCTCTGCCATTTGCTGTAAAACACCTCACAATTAACTACAACTGGACGGCTGAATTTTTTTTCTATTTGCCTTTGTACAGACGAGGACAATGTGGCACTGCACTCAAGTTTTGTAACTTATATTAACAGTGCCACATACACTGTACAGACAGAAGGTAAAGGTAGTCTTTTACCTCCCCTTACCTCCCCGACCGAAGTCAGGTACCCATTTTTACACCTGGGTCAAGTGAGGAAGGTCGTGTAAATTGCCTTTTCCAAGGGCACAACGTCGAGGGCACGTTGGGGATCGAACTCAGGACCTCTAGATTCCGACCCGAACTCTACCAGTTAAGCCACGGCCGACGCGGCTGCAGTTACGTCAGCCATTAGGCAGTTTTCTCCCTGTTATCCCGATCTAGTCGGGCTAGAGTAAAACTTTATGAAAATATTATGAATAGGAATCACACCGCCTTGATGAAGCGATACATTAGCAGAAAAACACTTACTCACGGCCGTCAGCAGCAGAAATACGACTGTATAATCTTGAAAAACTTTTAGCAATCATGTAGAAAATTTAAACGTTGCTGTCATGATGTTGTCTTCTATCGGGAATACGTTTGTTTGTTAAATACGCGGAGTGATGTTGTTTTGGGAAGTGCTTTCAAATCTTTTCTTCACACTATATCTATTCCAGAGAAAAAAATTACGAATTGTCACTGGCTCCAGTTTCTACAGCACTCTTCTTCACTATTTAGACAACGTAGAATGTTGAATGTGTAAGATGTTAACAGATTTCAATTTCATTTAGAAATTTTTTGCCCAAATGACAATAAGACACAAATACATCAATCTGCATGGATGCTTTGGTGAGTGAGTGATTGCCGCTTTGCAACAGAACAAAATAGAATTATCAACAGTAGGGCTGAGTAAAAAGGGCTGACGTCAGAGTTGCGTTGCGCAGTACAGTGCCCAAAATGGGAAGACGACTTGGGTGTGACTTAAAATCCTTGAAAATCCTTTTTTCCTTGAAAATTTTGGCCCAATCTGGACATTTTTTCAGTTAGAAGGGACAGGTAGGGCCTAATCTTTCCTGTTTGGGTCAAAATTTGTTCAGTTTAGCAGTTTAGCTGGTGTCAGGACAGGTTTGAGTTATAGGGTGCTACCGGTTGTATCAGGAGGGAACAGGGGTCAAAGGTGAGGTTTCTTTCATAGAGTGAGCTTTTCTCGGAGAATGAGCAGAACAACCCCCTGTTTTGTTTGAATGTTTATAAACTAGACCCAAGTGACTTTCTGCTGGAGAAGAATGATTAAGATTGAAATATGGGTTAGTAGTTTTTTAAGCCTTCATTCGGTGTATTATAACATGCTTGCCAATGGACAGCCCGAACTTCGATGTCTTTCCTAGAGGACAACGATTGGGCAAATGCCAGCAGAGGCATGTCAAAGGGCCTAGGCCTGTTACAATGCTAAGACAATATGCGATGTGCCAAATGTAAGGTGGAAACATACTTACAGGGGGTGATGTTCACACAATTTTTACCACCTGCTGAGTGAGTTCCTTACTTCGAATTCAGCTCAGGTCAATTCGCACTGTTTTCCTCGGGAGTCCCGTTATGGGGCAGCTAGAAGTAAAACTAAGAGACATGAACTGTCATTTGCACCTCGCTCTATGATATTGCTGTACTATTTAAATTTAGATTCCAGTTCTTTTGTACTTAATCAGTAATGATTGTTAATTTTATCATAAAAATATTTTATCTGATCGCTGTTGAAATTTAAAAGGTGTATTTATGCATCAATGTTAAACTTCATTAATCATGGAACTTTTATCATTTTCAAGCGATTCTGTGGCTGATGGCGCAATTGATGTTTAATATCGCATGTCAAGACAATCAGAAATAAAGCAAAATCAGAATCAGAATCTGACCTGGCAATTGTTTTTCATACCCTAGAATGAGAGATTTCATTGAACTGTGTCAACCCGATGGCGACTTTTCGGTCGACTGACTCATTCCTTGGTGATTTGGATGGGTAAAGGTCAGAGTGAATAAGCTGCTCATGGCTTTCCTAGAAACCAGGTCTACATCGTTCTCCGTTTATAAATTTTATATATCGCTAGCTCCTACCATGGGTATCACAGTAAAAACAAGACCATATCATGTCTTGATACCAAAAGCAAAGGGTTTGCTGCAGTGCGATGTTCATAAATCAGGGACCCGAATTGACCTTGACCTTCGACTTCCAATCACTTGTATAACTAGGCAGCTGCAGTTCCATCAGATGTCGCTAGGAAGCAGTTCTCCCCATGTTATCAGAAACTTGTCAGTATATGCGATGAAGTAGCAATCCCCCACCTTGATGAAAAAGTTCAGAAACAAACATACGGCAACGTAGTAGTACTCAGTGCCAAACAACAGTAAAAATGTTCATATAAGAAATTGTCCTATCTTAGACACCTCTCTCCAAGGCTTACAAAGTAATTGTTCGCATCTTTGTGTTAAAAATGAAGCAAAAGGCATTTGTTTACCTGAGAAAAGTTTGCAGTGCGTGGGCTAACGTTTCATCTTGAAGATTTGTCTGCACTTGCAAAAACAAAACGTCATTAGACTTGCGTCATACCATCTGATCCTTCCATATAAGGGCAATAGTTTCAGCGCATCCCCAGACAAATCGGGATATAATACTCCATATTCATGCGTCTTGACTTTGCCTGTTGTCTACTGCGCACTCCCTGCTTGTCACACTACAACAAAATGCGAAAGCAAGCAGAGCCCCTCCGGACCGGTTCCTCCGGACCTCGCAGTAGTCAAACCAGCGGGCCGTCGCCCAAACCCCCTCCTGTCCGTCAGCTCAAAGGCGCCTCTGACATGCGGCACCAAGACGAAGGAACTTCTCCAAACACGTACGCAGAAGCAGAGAGAGTGTACTACACAATCAAGGATGAAGATCTGCCGCCGTCTTCACGTGTGTTGCAGCGACAGTATAAGTTACCCCAGGGGGAGGGGGAAATCAGTGGGCCGCCACCCCAACCCCCTCCTGTTCCTGTCCATCAGGGTGGTTTCCGCGGGCGTGTCCGCCATGGCAACGGCGCTTCTGACGACCAGGAAGCGTCTTCACACACGTACGAAGAAGCCGAGCCGGTGAAACGTCACGTCACGTCTGAAGGTAGCCGACTCTTTTCTATTTTGCCCCTCAAGAATACTGTATAGTTTTATTTGTGCAATCAATTTTTTTAAAAAGAAAATGTATGTATGCCTTATATAAGTATGTATAGGTATCTACATCTTATATTACGTCATACCTGTGAGGCGAAAACGTTCGATACGAGTGTTCCGGACCGGGTGATAACTTTCCGTACGGCCCGGGCTCTTAGTTGTATCACACGGGCTCCATTCGAATAAATCGAACTATTTCGAGCGGGCCGAATGTGGCACGGTTGGCAATTCGATTACCTGATTCTCCGGCCGTCTGGCGATCCGACCCGCGGTCGGGCTGGGACCTCGGATGATACGGAATACACCGTGTTGTATTCTAAATTAATCTAACACTTAAGTTCCGGGCTTGTGTTGGTTTTCGCATGTTCTACCCCCAAAAATGGTTTATTATGATCATTGTGATCGGTTGTGAATAATTCATCAACTCGGAGGCTGAATCCCATTAAGTACAGGCAATACTTCAAATTAACAATTTTTTATTCATGAATATTCATGAAAATTTAATAAGCTTAAACCATCTTAGACCCCATTCACACTCGGAAAAACGATTCGAATAAAACATGTTATCCGAATAAAACTACCCGATCCGAATAAAACTTAGCAGTATGAACGCTCCCAAATCACTTGGATTTCATCGATTCGAATCCCTCGCGATCCACCTCGGGGAGGTGGGTAAAACTCCGGGAAGTGGATAAAACTGCGCCGCGGGGAGTCTCGATTCGTGCGATTCGGCAGTGTGAACGCGCAAGTGGATAGGATTCCGCTTATTCTGGGGTGTAACGTCATTCATCCGGGAACTTGGGGTCATACTTCGAAACACTACACACTGATTGCTTCGTTTTTCAGCGAGCATTTTCCACCGTATTTTACTTCCAACAACAATAAGGCCAGGTTGATTTGATTATATGGATGACATCCGCGCTCGCACCAATTTTCGGCCATTTCCAAAAGAAAAAAGTTTTCGACCACGCAATAGATTGTGCAAAGCAGCTGTAAAATGAGCACAAATATTCCGTAGATTGAAAAAAAAGTATCAGAAAACAGATAACTAATGCCATAGAATGCCAAAATGAATCTAAAGTCAAGGAATAAGATGTGAAAGGACAGAAAGAAAAAAAATCTATTGTTGGTTGGGGGAGGTACCAGTACAGAAAATTCAGGTCCAGAGGATCATTTCCAGGTACGGACATGAACCTGGACCTGATTGTCCGTGGAAACTTGAGAACTGGCAATACTCAAAACAATGGTAATTGGTCAATTTTGCTACAAAGGAATCTGTTTGGTGGATTATTGGACTCCCACTGCATTTTAAAATCCCATCTCCATGTAATAAAGGCTAACTGTCTCTTGAATTCGCTCTTGTTGTCTTCTTGGCCCCCCGGTTAGACCCCAAATGGCTGCTGACATAGTGTGTCCATTTTGTAACTGGCGAAACCTGTTCCTCTGTTGTTTTTTTCAGGTCTGTTTTTTTTGGATTGGTCCAAGAAGAAAAAAATGTTTTGCACCCGTATGATGTACTGGTCCCTACACCTAACTGTTGGTATACCATACTATGTGTGTTTAGTCCTATGTTCAACCTTCCTGGCCACTTTGATTTCATACTGAAGGCAACTTTTTTTTTTGGCCAAACTTTTTTTTTATTCGCTCGCTCGCATCAGTTTTGGAGTTCCCGGAGGATGTCATCCATATAATCAAATCAACATGGCCTAAGGGGAAAGAAAGGGAAATCTTCATCATTCGCCAAGTGGACACCGTAACAAACGAAGCTGCTTTAATATTTCCATCTGGGGGTGGGAGGAGACACAGAAAAAGCTCGGGAAGGTTCATAAAAACAAGGACATAATACTAGTAATATGAAGATATATCCGAAAGAATGGCGGAGCATGGAGTTGAGAAATCCCTCGACCAGTGCAGAAATAAAGTGAAGAATCTCACCGCCAACTATCACAAGACGTAGCGATACATCTTTGAAACGCAACTAATGTTTTATTCAGATAAGACTGAGGGCGCACTAATCGGATTGCTGAAGAGCAGTGTGAACACAATTTTGGATCGGATAGAAAAATTTTTATTCGGATAAATGTTTTATTCGAATCGTTTTTCTGAGTGTGAATGGGGTCATAATCATTTGACTATTGTATAATTTTTATTTTACATGTATTGAGGAGGTGTATTTTACTCATTCTATGTGTACAAAACATAATGTCATGAAAACATCTGAACAAATTAGCTTTGAATAGTTTAGTGTTTTTACTTCGAACTATTTGAATTCGCAGATTTTAGAGAAGGTACATTTTGTCGAAGCGACAAATTAGTTTCTTACCCTTTAAATGGTAGCGCAATGTTATTAAACGTAATTAAACTCTATAATGACTAAAACCAAATGACTGTTTGTAACAGACCACGTGTATCCTGGTGGAGCAAGCGGCCGCCGTGCTTTCTGTAGCTTCATCCGCTACCACCTCAGCTACATGGTGGCCGGTATTGCCGTGTTGCTAAGCCTGGTCACTGTGGGAATCGCCCCTCTG
Source organism: Branchiostoma floridae (assembly GCF_000003815.2). NCBI lineage: Eukaryota > Metazoa > Chordata > Leptocardii > Amphioxiformes > Branchiostomatidae > Branchiostoma > Branchiostoma floridae. The sequence continues at coordinate 16,993,550 of NC_049995.1, forward strand.
ACGTTCATCAATAAGAAGGTGAACCTCACAAAGTCTTTGCTGGACAGAATTTTGCCTTGCAACAAGTAAATATCTAGTTTTTTTTATAACATCTTCTGTAGTTCATGTTATTCTTAAATACTGTATTTTTGTTAGGAAATATCGGAACTGACCATCACTTTTGACGCCATGAAACGCGACCTGGAGTGCATACCCCAACTGTCCACAACTTTTGACGCCTTGAAACGCGACTTAGAAGACATATCCCAGCTGCACACCGCCTTGAAGCGGGACCTTAACAACGAGCGAAACCAAAGTGCAACCTTGGAGCAGCGTCTTAACGAGATGGTTAAGACGCCAGGCAAGTTTAAATTCAAAAGCATTGGCACAATATCAAATTACATTGCAATACTTATGAAGCGTTTTTCAATAGACTTTTGTGACTTTATCAGCAGGGTTGGACAAGTTTTCCAAAATTCACTTGTCCTATCGGGCAAGTACATAAAAGATTTACTTGCCCGAACTAAGTTTTCATTTTCCCGGACATTTGAATGACATAATGATTTGTCTTAGTATTTTCAATGCTATCAATGAAATTCTTTTATTGTTGGCTCTATTTTTCTGTGTTGACCAATGATTGATGCTATGACTGGGAAAAGTATAGCAAAATCTCAGTCATGGACAAATCTTACTAGCCCGATCGGACAAGTGGGGTAGGACAGACACTTGCTCGATCAGCACTTTCACTTGCCCCGGAAAATCGGGCTAGTGGACTTGTCCAACCCTGTTATGTGACCTTTTCTTCGGTCAGGGCTACCTGGACCTCCGGGACAAAAGGGAGCCATGGGGCCAGCTGGCCCCTTGGGAAAGGACAAGCCGCCCGGACCAGTTGGGCCCCAAGAGTTAAAGGGACCCGTCGGGCCGCCCGAACCAGTTGGGCCCCAAGGGTTGAAGGGACCCGTCGGGCCGGCGAGTCCAACAGAGATGTCCAACTCTCCAAGTCCTGCCGAGCCAGCTGAACATGCAGGTGATGCACTTATTCTGTCACCTGTCGAAAGCTACATGTATATCGTCTGTTATTCCTCTCGTCTAGGTTCACTGACATATTTTAATCTGTATTTGATTCTGCAATTCTATGATGATAAGCAGTTTATGGTGTAAAACGGGGTTGATTCTGAAAGGACTGGCTTCGCAAAAAGTAACTTTCTTGGAAAACAATGACTTAATAGTCAGTGCGAAAAGTAAGGTCCTTCTAATATTACTTGTGTCTCTGCAAATCTTTAATACAGGATCCTGTCCAAACGGTTACACATTGTGGCGTCGAACCTGCTACAAGATCTACAGGACAAAGAAAACCTTCAAAGATTCTGCCGCGACCTGTCGTGAAGACGGTGGCACCCTCGCCATGCCCCGAGACGCCGAGACATTCACGCTCTTAGCCTCCCTCGTACCCGAGAAAGAGCGAGCCTATCGGTGGATCTGGATGGGCTTGCACCGTCCCAACAGTGGGGAAAGTTTTGAGTGGGTGGACGGATCTGCACTTGGTGACTACAACTTGTGGAAGAACAACTTGTGGAAGAATATAGCTCCGCTTAAAGACAGTAACTGTGTTTTTTTCTACTCACCCCAGAGAGACGACGTGTGGTCCAACTGGCACTGTCACAAGAGGCTTTTCTTCTCCTGCCAAATCGCCCAAGGTACGTCATTTGAACCTGATTTGTTGGGACGGGGGGGGGGGGGTGGTTCAAATGAATGGCTTAATCTGCACACTGACGCAATCTCTAACTCACGTACTCACTCACTTAATCAGACATTCACTCACCCACTCAATCAATCACTCAATCATTCCCTCCCCCACTCTCATTCACTCACTTTCATCCACTCACCCTCTCTCTCTCACACTCACTCAATCAGCTAATCACTCACTCTCACTCAATCACTCTCACGCTCACTCACTCAATCATTCACTTACTCACTCACTCACTCACTCACTCACTCACTCACTCACTCAATTAGCCATTGCCTTCCCCAGTATCACTCACTCACTCTCATACACTCATTCTCTCACATGCACTCACTCATTTACTCACTCACCCACTCTCACTAACTTTCACTTACTCACTAACGCAATTAATCCTCTTAAACCAACGACTCTGAAACTTGCAAAGGTGCATCGTTGCAGTCCTGCTGATAACGGTTCCGTTTCTGTTTTCAGCACAAGGATAAGCGGCAGGCCGGATTCCCGCCACCACTGTTCATCCGTTCTCTACCATCCGCACAGCTACAACTGGGCAGCTGCTGTTCCACCGGCGTTCGCCAGGTGGTTCTCACGATGTTATTTCGAGCTAGTCGGGCGGGAATCAAACTTAGAGAGAGAGAAAAATTTATGAATAGCACAGCACTTGATGAAGTAGCGCGGTGGCAGAAAGTCTGGGTTTTGTCTTTACAGACCTTTGGGAAATATTTAGAAAATTTAAACGTGGTTGTCATATTCTTGTTTTCTATTAGGAATATTTTTTTGTTAAATACACGTTTTTTTTAATATTGTTTGGGAAGTGCCTTCAAAACTTTTCTTCATTCACCATATATTTTATATATTGTAACAAAAATTCTGCCGATTACTATCGGTTCCTTTCTCTGTATCTTCAATACTTTGTTCGTCAATACTTTGAAATCTTAGAAATTTATGATATTATAAGGGATTGATAATGAAATCAATAGATTGTGCCGTCGATGACTTTTTTAAAATTTTTTCACTCACAGTTGCACAATATCAAATTCTAAAAAAAATCAAAGTTTACACGCACCATTTTCAGGTGTTTTTTCCCAAAATGACTGTACATGCATCAATATTGTCCCCTATCCAACTTCAACCATTTTTAAATATTCTTTTAAATATTGTTGTTTGTTGATGCTTAAGATTTGTCCTGAATTATAGTAATGTGATCGAAACGCATCTCATGTTTTATTAATTTTTCCTGATATGTATGATTAATTATTATCTTTTGTTGTTCCATGAATATGTATTTGAGTTTGGCTGTATCAAATAGTATTTTTCTCTCTGACCTGACTCATATTAGTTGTTTTTATTTGATTATACTATCATCATATTGCACTTTCTAATAATCGATTATTTTATCGCTAATGACTAATTGCCTTTACTGAATTCGCAACAATCTAATGTTTACTCAACTTAAATGTATGTATCTTTTATCTTTATGCTATTAACAGCTGTAAGGTATCTCAGTTGTATTCATTTTGACTATGCTATGATTATTATTTGTATTTTCTGGTTTGTAATTCTTTGTCTGGTTTGTAATTCTTACGATTTATTGCTTATATTTCGTAATCTGGTGGGATCTGCATCATGATTCATATGCTGTCATATCTTTGTCATATATTTATTTAATCTTTTTATCAAATTGTTCTTTGAGAAGGACATTATATAAGCCTTGTAGGCTTCTTTTACTCCTCCTTTTCATTTTAAAAAATCGTCACATTTTCTTCCTTCGCTGTTATTGTTTTCATATGTGTGAATAAATCAAACGAAAACAATACTTCTAGTTGCTTGATGACCTCAGTTAAGACCTCTCTCTCTCTCTCTATTTCTCTCTCTCTCCCTCCCTCTCTCTCTCTCTCTCCCTCTCTCTCTCTCTCTCTCTCTCTCAATTACAACTACAATACCTGCACGGAGGTAATAATTCCACATTTTAATTAGATAATCACCACGGAAGTAGATAGGACATAGGCAATCCAATTAACAACAGGTGAAATCTGACAGGTGATAATTAGGGGTGCAACGTATACGTATGCATTTAAGCGAGAAGAACACGCATTCAGGAGGAAGATACATACGTTCGGAACAAGGGCGAAAGAATAGGGAGGGATAGCAGCAAAGAAGCCGGGAGGAGAAAGGGGGAGGGTGTGTGAAGGGGATGGTAAACCGCCTGTAGGTGATTGAACTGGCAACCAGCCCTCCCGTCCTTGCATAGTAGAACATACTGGAAGACCAAGACTCCGTCAGTACAGAAACGTCCCACTTGCACCCAATATTATTCCCCATACCTAACACCTGAGACGTCTTCTGCACTGTAGCGGAGGACTGCATGATTGAGTTACAGTCATGTTCACGGAGGTAAGGAGAACCACAATGATTACACGTTAAACTTCAGGTTGCACAAAAGCTTGCGAACTGTGCACTTTTTGTTATTCTCGCTAGATGTCCTGATTATTCCTTGCATGTCAGCTAGTACTCACTGATAGAGAGAGAGAGAGGCGCCTTTTCCCGTCAAAGTTACACCTTTTATTACTGTAATCCCCAATAGAGAGCAATGACCGTTTATTAGGTATTGAGTCCTGGATCAGTTGGACCTACAACGGCTACAGGAAAGGAAGGCATCTTCTATGACACAGAAGTGTAAGATTGTTATTCATTCTTCCTCTCTATTTTGCTCATTCTCTAAGATCGATGGATCGATGGAGTACATCAGATTTCATTCATTGCCCATTCCTTTTCGATTGTTATAAAGTCTTGGACACCCTTTGTCATATGATTTGTATGGTGTAACATTGTTATTCTTTAATATCTACCGTTCTGTTTACTTTGCTTCTCTTTAGCGTGGGTAAATTCACGTCCTCTCCCTCAACCAAATTGACCAGTTAGCTTGTAATTACTAGAGTGCAGGGAAATAAAGAAGAACTCTGTATGTCACAACAAGCATAGATCACTTTGTAACACAGTGGAGCTATGTCCAGTATCAGGGTGAAGTGCACGAAGTTAGGGTGTACGAAGTTGTACTCCGTACACCCCCCGGCTGACTGTCCAAAGTTAGGATGACGTCATGGTTAGGGTGACGTCATAACTTCGGACAACTTCGTACACCCCCCGGCTGACTGTCTAAAGTTAGGATGACTGTCCAAAGTTAGGATGACGTCATGGTTAGCGTGACGTCATAACTTCAGACAACTTCTGACATCTAACTTAACTTAGGACAACTTCGTGCATTTCACCCTGATACTGGACATGGGTGACACAGTGACACCTAGAAAATTGTAATTACTAGGAATGTCCTAGATCTTGATCACAGCCTTCATGATCATCTAACACCCTATGATATTGTCGTTCTTTAATGAACGGAGCACCTACAGGAAAGTAGAAACAACAATACACGAGTTAACTATGCAAAGGCGTTATACTAAGGTAATAGGATAGCCAACATCTTCTCGCTTCTTTGTGAATGTGTAGCTGTAGAAACAGATAATGTTTCTCATTTGTCTAAGCGCTTAAGAAATTTATCTATTGCATTAAGTTGTTCAAAGTAGGTAAACTATTCTTTGATACAGTTATGCTCATTCCTTACATTTCTATCTTTTTCTTATCTCCTATCTCAGATCTGCAGATACACAGAATACATCAGGAGAGCTCTTCACAACCTCGATACTGCTTGCATGACAAAACAACAAAACACATGTACACAAAGTGTAAAAAGATTCGTTTCTTTTCTATACTATTTTGTCAAATTTTAGATCACAGAGAGAGCGCAGCGCGATCGCCGTCTAGTGGAAAGGGGGCCTAAGGAGAGATTCTGAGACCCCTGTAAAATACCTAGGATAACACCAAGGCTACAGTTGCATAACAGAGGTCTCCAAGGTCATTCTTGACGTCACGTTGCCATGGAGATGTTGCCTCGACCTTTGCCAGGTAAGGTGATTCGGATACGTAATCAGGCTCGATTGTATTTTCACTTTTCAACCGTTGTTATCGTTTCCATGTGATCTTGGCAAGCCAACAAAAGTCTGTTAAGTTGTTTAATTTATGCCTTAAAGTTTCATGTTGCTGAAGGAAGAAGCTGTTGAAATATATGCATTCAATGTATCCAAACCTAAACATAGGACTGAATGTGTTACAAAAATGACATTGTATAACCTACAGGGTAAAGTGTACTAAATCTACGTTATCGTAACCTTTTCTTGATTTCACCACATATTTCTATGGGCAGTCATGTAATCTCCACGTAGTTATTTGGAGGTCACTTTATCTTTTAACGACCTCGCTCAGTACAAGGTTACATGGACCACTTCTGTGCACTGAAGAAGCACTCACTGTAGCAGCATTTCTTCTCTCTCAGTCAGAACAATGAAGCTTAGGCAAGTTCGACTTGCTGACGCAATAGGCGAAGCAGGGGTTACGAAGGAAATGTCCTAACCCGCTGTTTCGATCCAGTCACACCGGGAAGAACCCCTACTATTTTCCAAGAAGTTATCAGATGTTTCCAGTCAGGATTTTGCCAATAACAGTTTGCTCTGAGACAAGCGAACGCACGTCCTTGACAGAGGGGGAGGGGAGATTCACGCAAGTCTCGGGTCTAGTGTCGTGATCTCGCGAGACTACGGCATTCTTTGTCTATAGTTATAGGACATTGTCGTCATTGAATTCGTCTGATTTCAAACCTTTACATTAAAGATGATACCTTGTACCTTTACACGTTGGATTCTTCTGCGTTTGTAGTTTAAAAAATTTCAGTTTTACACCTCAAACCTGTAAGTACAAATCATTGCCCATAGTTATAAGGTATTGCCGCAATCAACTTTTTCTGATTTCAAATTTGGTACTTAAAAAGTTACGCTGTGTGCTTTCACTCGTTAGATTCGTCTGCATTTGTAGTTAAAGAAGCTTAAGAATCTAAGGCCACAGCAAGTAAATTTTAAGGATGACATCCTCTGCAGACTGCAAAAATAATGAGATAGGACGAAAAAAAAACAAGATGGGTAAAAAAAACAAGATGGCAAATTTTCAAAACAGACTTTGTAACAAGACTTGAAGAGACAAAATATGGCATAACAGCCAACAAGGCATTCATTCCTGTATTTAAGAAGTGCACCAGTGTAGTTAAAGTGACACTAGTGTGGTAGACTGGTATCATTAACCATGTTGGCAACTACACCCATAGCTTCCCTAGTTGTGCCACTTTGACAACTATCTATCAAGCTGCACCTCTGCAACTACAGTCAATGCTACAGAGTCTCTAGTGTCAATTCTACATTCAATGATTAGGTTACAACACAACCTTTACCCATTTTCGTCTATCCGGACTTCTTACTTAGACTTAGACTTAGTAGCTCCCACGTCGTGCGACGCATGAGGCAGTTAGAGTATTCCAGCACGCCCTGTCTGCAGCCAGTCTCCACACATCTTTCCATCTCTTGCCTGCTGGCTGGAGATCTCTGTCAACCGTCTGCTGCCAGTTCATCTTAGGACGACCCCTCCTTCTCCGACCTTGAGGTTTCCACTGGAGAACTTGGTGAGCAAATCTCTCGGGTGGGAGTCGGACCACATGTCCTAGCCAGCTCAACCGTCGTTTGCATATGATGGAGGACACTGGTTGTTGTCTTGTTTGTGCTCTTATGTCTTTGTTTGAGACAAAGTCACTCCATTTAATACCCAAGATCTTCCTCACGCACTTGCTGTCGAAGGCGTCAAGCTTCTTCTCATGGCTGTTCCATGAAGAAGAAAAAAATCTTGTTTTTTTTTTTCTGAAATCAGGCGAAAATTAATGAGCGCGCGGATGTCATCCATAAAATTTACTTGCTGTGGCCTAAGTCATAAACATGAAGCTCAGACAAGTGCGACTAGCTGACGCAAAAGGCGAAGCAGCTGTTACGAAGGAAATTTTCTAACCCGCTGTTTCGATCTAGTCACACCGGGAAGGGCCCCTACTCTTTTCCAAGAAGTGATCAGATCTTGCGACAGCCGTCAGGATTTTGCCAATAATGGTTGCTCTCTGAGATCTGAGACCATGGCCAGGTTAGGTGAACGCACGTCCTTGACAGAGGGGGAGGGGGGATCCACGCAAGTATCGGGCCTAGTGTCGTGATCTCGCGAGAGTCTGAGATCTGAGACCATGGCCATGAATATGGCCATGTGAGGTGAACGCACGGCCTTGTCCTTAGTTAAAAGGCATTGACGTCAATAAACTTTCTTCTCATTTGACATCGGTACTTGAAAGGTGAAGCTGTGTGCACGCAAGTCTCGTGCCTTGTGTTGTGATCTCGCGGGATTTCAGATCTTGCGACAGCAGTTAAGCTTTTGCCAAAATGTTCTGTTTTGAGACCATGGTCAGGTCAAGTCAACGCACGACCTTCTCCTTAGTTATAAGGCATTGACGTCAATAAACTTTCTACTCCTTTAACATCGGTACTTGAAAGGTGCAGTTGTGTACTGTTACTCATTAAATTCTTCTGCGTTGATACTTTTTTTACATATATACCCCTAAGTGCATTCCCACAGTCGTATCGAAACTCCTTGCGGTCACCTCTGTTTTGCTTGGTGATAACAAATTCCACTCTACGATAGTTCTGGGAAATACGATTTTTTGAACACGTCAATCCTAGCTTGGTAACTCTGGTACTTGAAGTCATGACTGTTTCTTGTTCTTTTTTGAGCTGGCATTAGATACTTATCAGTCCTTGCACATAGTCACGACGTTGCTGCCAATAATTAATGGTCTGCTCAGAAAGTATGGCTAAGCCGGGTGAATGTACGACCTTGTCCTTAGTTACAGGACATTGCTGTCATAACTGGTTCTGCTTTCAAATTACAGTAGTACTTAAAAGCTGACGCTATGTATTTCACTCGTTAGATTCTTCTGCACTTGCAGTTAAAAAAGAGAGCTTTTAAGTTTTACACCTGTAATCCAGTCAGTGCAAAACCTTGTCCATAGTTTTAGAGCATTGTCGTCTTTGAGCTCTTCTGCTTTCAAATCTGTACTTTAAAGGTGACGCTGGGTACTTTTATTGCGCGTATTAGATTCTTCTGCGTTTGCAGTTAGGAAAGAATCCTTTTAAACCTGTAAACCGGTTAGTTATGATAAGTTGATAATCATAATGAGCTTGATGTCATCACAAAATGACATCACACAGCTTTCTACAGAATATATTACATTGAAACTGACGCAGAAATAATGAAAATATATGATTTAATATACACTCGGCACAAAAAGTTTGGAATATCAACTTTGGTATATCATATTTTTGTTATTTATGCATCAATTTCATTGTATTATATATCAACAGAAAGCTTGTGTGATTTTCTTTCCCATGGTATCAAGCTTATCATGATTGTTAACACATGAAACGAGCACAAGGCCTGCTTACGTGAGTGGGTCACGAAAAAAAAGTGCCCAAATTCCCCTACTTCTGTTCAACACTGCATCGTCATGTTGATATTGGCGCGTGTGTCACTGGTTCAATCAGTCCTCTTTTCACCTCACATTTTGTATACGGAACATACAAGGTTTTAGTACACTTGAGTAGGGTTCATCTGCCCTTTCAATAGTTGGATGGCAGAATCAAAGCGTGGATGTGGCAAGGAGAACCGCACGCTGAAAAGGCAAGAGTAACTTTCGGCATTTGGTGGTGGAGGCAGCGTCATGGTGTGGGTGGTATAACCACCATAGGGTAAAAAAGACTCGTCATCACTCCAGGCAAATTAATGTGGTGACATATAGGGACACCATCCTCCATCCAGTAGCAACATTCTACCTCTTCAATATTGGACCAAATGCCATTCTGCAAGATTACAACACCAGTCCACACAGAGCAAGGACCATTGGATGCTGGAGCACAGTCTTAGGGTGCAATAGCCTTCCTACGGCTTATGGCTAGCACTCGATTGATCACCTCTTGCCATGGTTCAGATTTTTTGCTTGAATAAAGATTAATAGTAGCTTTGATTGATATGTCATGTTTATTCAACTTGCCTTCATTCACAAGTCAGTAGTACTGTACTGACGGAAGAAAATGAGCAGCATGGAGTGTTTGACTTTAGTAGGGTAATTTTGGCACTCTCTATCTGTAGTACCCCCTGTACGTAAGCGGGCTTAGTCCTCGTTCCATGAATTTACACTCATAAAATACTCTACTCAGATATGCTAAAAAGAAACTTGGATGTTCTGTATACCAAACGTTAGGTGATAAAAGGATTGATTGAATCATTGTCACCCGCGGCCATAACAACGGTTGAACCGGACGATACAGTTTTGAACAGAAACAGGGGAATTTGGGCACTTTTTTTTCGTGACCCACTCACGTTAGCAGGCCTAGTGCATGTTCCATGACTTAACAATGATAATGAGTTTGATACCATTGGAAAGAAAATCATGCAAGCTTTCTATAGATATATAATATATTGAAATTGATGCAGAAACAACATAAATATGATCAACCGAAGTTGCTATTCCAAACTTTTTGTGCTGAGTGTAGTTAAAAATCCAAACTTTTTGCGGACGTTATATAAGAACACATGCAAAAGACCTTGACATTTTAGCCCCGAAAGTCCCTGCTTATCCCTAAGTCCATTGAAACGCTCTAATTGATATAGATGAATAAAGGCAACGCTTTTCACAGAAGGCCTATCGTGTAATGGATCTTAGTTACTGTGGAAGAGGTCTTAACCCAGCCGGCGCCGGCCATCCACACTATTCATGCGTGGTTAGCCCTGTTTAGGTAAGCTTTTAAGAGCCTAGTAGCTTTGTAATGCTGTCAGTTATTGGAGACACAAAATGCTGGTATCTGATTTAATGGGGACCTCAACATTTGCGAGGCTGATATCTATGTCTGTCCACAAACTTATGCGTGGTGCGTCCTGCTTAGTATTCGTGTTTAAGATAAATACCAGCAGTATAAAGCTACCTCGCACTTGAAAGCTAACTTTCCAGTACTGCAGGCAGTTATTTTAAACACGAAATGCTGATATCTGATTTTATGGAGACGTCAACGCTTGCTGGGCTTATATTTATCTCTGTCCACAAATACACGGCTATCTTGGCTTGAGCACAGACGAATGTTCCTGTCTACGAGTAACAGTTAGTTAGTCTTGCTTTCGAAATGCTTCAGTAACTGTGTACCTCGGTCAGCTTTTCTAGACACAAAGCATGGGTATGGCATTTTATGGAGACACTAAAGATTATGCGGCCTTACTTTATATCTTTCTCAAAGTCAGAGAGTTACCTTGGTTTGGAAAAAGAACATTTTTTTTTCTTTCTTACGATTTCAAAACGTACCAGCGGCTTTATTTACTTACTTTGTACCTAGGTCAGGTATTCCAGACACTAAGTATGGGTATGAGACTTTATGGGGACAGTAAAGATTATGGGGCTAGCTTTATACCTTAGCTTCGGCACAGAACATTTTTTCTATGTTACAATTGGTTGATCTTGCTTACTAAATGCTCCAGTGGTTTTGTATTCTAGACACTAAGTATGGGTATGGGATTTCCCCAAATTATAGGGTTTTCTTGACTTGAGCAATAGAACCCATTTGAAATCGTATCTTGAAATTTGTTAGTCATGCGTAAGAAAGGTTACAGTACCTTTAAGTTTGTACAGTACACATTTACTCTTGACACTAAATTTTAGTATGGGATCTTCCAGAAGACCTATAATTCATAGAGGTGATCTTTATGTCTTCCCCAAGATCATAGGGTTGTGTTGACTTAAACATAGAGCCCATTAAAAATCGTGTCTTACAATCAGTTAGAAATGCGAAACGTCCCAGGGGTTTTGTACCTTAGTTAGGTATTCAAGACACTAAGGGAGAGAATAGTATTCTACAGAGACCTTCAACTTTTAAGATTGTATTCACGTCATTCTACAAAATGTATAATTATCTTGGCTTGGGCAAAGAACCAATTAAAATTCGTGTCTAACAATCGAATAGACGTGCGAAACCTTCCAAAGTAGTGGTACCTTTGAAAGTTATGCAAGACATTAAGGTAGGTTACGCATGGCATTTCAAAGATGACTTGAACTTTAAGAGGGTGGTATTCACGTCTTTCTACAAAGTGCATAATAATCTTGGCTTGAGCAAAGAATCAATTAAGACCATATCTTGCAATCGAATAGAAATGCGAAACGTCTGACAGGCTTCGTACCTTAGTTAGTTATTCTATAAACTAAGTGAAGGTATTGAATTTGAAATATACCTTACACTTTCAAGAGGATGGTATTTATGTCTTTCTACAAAGTGCATAATTATCTTGGCTGGAGCAAAGAATCAATTAAGATCATATCCTCCAATCGAATAGAAATTCGAAACGTCTGACAGGCTTCGTACCTTAGTTAGTTATTCTATAAACTAGATAAAGTTATTGCATTTCAAAGATACCTTGAACTTCAAGTGGATGGGATTTGTGTCTTTCCACAAAGTATATAGTTATCTTGGCTCAGACATTGAACCCATTGTCGTGTCAGTGACCCTTGTTTAGACCACTTGAACATAGAAACAATTGCATGAATAACTGTTACAGTCCTTGACTTGAGCATACAGCCCAGTTAAAACCGTGTCTTACAATCAGTTCCGAAGGCTCTGTACTTTAGGTATTCAAGACACAAAAGGAGGGTATGTATGGCATTTTACAGATACCTTGATCTTTAAGGGCACGGTATCTAAGTGCTTCCACAAAGTATATAGCTATCTTGGCTTGAGCATAGAATTGATTTAAAATCGTGTCTTACAATCAGTTAGCCATGAAAAACGTTCTATAGTCTTTGTACCTTTGTAAGCTATTCAAGACACCCAGGGATGGTACGTGTAACATTTCAAAGATACCTTATACTTTATGTATTTCCCAAGATCATAGGGCTGTCTTGATTTGAGCATAGAGCCAATTGAAAACCGTGTCTTACAATCTGTTAGCCATGCGAAATGGGCTTTGTACCTTGGTTAGTTATTCAAGACGTACGTATGGCATTTCACAGAGACCCTGAACTTTTCAGAGAACGGTATTTACGTGTTTCCACAAAGTATAATACTTATATTGGCTCGGGCAAGAAACCCATTGTCATGCCAGTGAACCCTATTTAAACCACTTGAACATGGAATCAATTGCATGAATCACAGCAGTCCTCTGGGCTCTTACAGCGGCAAACTTGTAATTAGAGCCCTAAGGCCCTCCATTCCAGCGGTGTACTCATAGCTGTAATTTAGTTTTATCTGCCGTGTAATTTGATTCCTGGCACCGATATACAGCGTCAGGGAAAACGGACTTGACTTTGCAACCCTTTACACTAGCGCCGCAAAGCAATTGAAGATTCGATTTTACATTTGGTATATGTTTCGTAGCAATTTTCAAATAATGCGTTTACACGGTGCACTGTGTTTAAGTTACAACATAAAGGGCCACACAAACCCTTCAGTTGTAGTCGCTGTGCGGTCGCTCAGTGGTCACCGTCTGATATAAAGGGGGCCTTAAGGGGAGATAAAACGTGATCTCTATCCAGTTTTAGCTCACGGAAGAGCTAGTCTTTCACTGGTCATGACAGAGAGGACAGACAATGAATGTCTTTCATCTATTCATTCATTCATTCATTCATTCATTCATTCATTCATTCATTCATTCATTCATACTAATCTTCACTACGACTGTGTTAGCTTTAAGTAAACTGAACTTAATTCCTCGAGTTACACTTTCATTTTCACATTCATTTCTACGTCCCGGAATAGCACCGGGAACATAGCTTGTTCTTTATAATCTTAGCCTAATAATTATCCTTTTGGAGCTGAATTTCAATGCTCTCAAACGTTTCCCATATATTTGGGGACTGCTTTAGCTTTTAGTATCAATAGGTTTAAGTAAATCTAACTTCTGTGCATCATTTTGATTTTCGCGAAGTTCTGAAAAGGATTCTCAGCTGAGCTTGTTATTTTAAACCGCAACATTTACTTCAAGGTGGCTTTGAATGCTCTCAAACTAATCCACAAAGACTGACAGTTTTTCTCGGCATTTGTAAGCGTTTTCCTTGAGCTGTTTTTCTCTTTACCATATGTTTGCTTTCTGTTATTTCAAAGTTATAATTTGTATTATTTGTACATTTCTGTTGCTATTATTTCTTTATTGTTTTAATGCGGACTCCAGGAAGACTAGTGTATTTCACTAATGGAGATCTAAATAAACCAAACCAAACCAAACGGTCCCGGCAGCCTTGTAATTGGTCCATGATTGGGTGTAATTGGGCGGCTCGGGATTTGCCGCTATGATAAACATAATAACCTCATTATCTTAAGTTTACTGAGTTGATTTTTATCTTGACAATTCAGTTTACTTCCTATACTTCTTATGTTATACAAATACTTATACACTTATATCGACTCATTTATTTATCTATTCGGAAATGTGTTTGATTTTTTTTTTAATCTCAAATGGAACTTCCAGGAAGAATAGGAATTTTGCGAATATATTGTAAAGTCTAATGGAGATCGATATAGACAAACAAACAAAATAAAATTAGTCCACAAAGACTGTTTTTCTCGGCATTTGCAGGCGTTTTGCTCGAACCTGGCTCCGAGACCGTGTAATTGGCCCATGATTGGGTGTAATTGCACGGCTCGGGCCTGCCGCTATGATAAACGTTATTACCGTGAAGAATGCGACAGGCCTTTCACCTTTTAAAATACGTTAGTTAAAAGCCATCTTGAGATCGTGTGGCGCAATCGGCAGCGCGTTGGGCTCCGGCCCAAGAGGTCCTGAGTTCGATTCCCGCCGTATCACCGCCCTTGGGAAAGGCACTTAACACGACTTTCCTCATCTAACTCAGTTGTAAATGAGTACCTAGCTGCGGCTAGTGGCAGTGACAGGCCTCAATGGCAGGCCTTGGGGGCATGTTCGGGCATGACGTACCCGCTATACACGAGTCAGGGGTAGGAGGAACCTCTTTACATTTTTGGTCGGAAGTCCTCCTAGGAGACGCAAACTCCAAATAACAAACATGTATCTGCTGGGATCGTCTTCCACGTGACATGCAGTTTTTGTCCCAGTGGGACGCAGTGCGCCAGTAGACGAGAGGGTGGAGAAGGACGTGGTGCACACCCCTCCTTCACCTCAAAAAGTCACGTGCAGACCAGGCAGATGGTGAGCAACTGTCTGCCTACCATTGTCTTATTTATTTATTTATTTATTTATTTATTAGGATTCTCCATTTGGAGGGTATGGCGAAACAGGTGTTAAGGACACCTTTTCAAAGCCGCCATACACAAATGTGCACATGTTCGCACATGTCTACACGCGGCGGGGTTATATCGCCCCTTACGGGGTGATATACCCTTTCGCTGGCTGATACGGTATGTAGGTTCGCCAGGCCTCCAACCGGGTGATTTGAAGTGAATCACCAACTTCAGACAGAAAGGTTTGCTCCATCTCACACCGCACCATCGCACGTGTGGGGGTTCTTTAACGTGCATAGGGTGTGACTCTCCCCATACACGGGACCTCCATTTAACGTCCTATCCGAGGGACGGCCCTAGCTAAAGCCAGGTACTCACTCACCTGAGTATAGTGAGGAAAGCCGTGTTAAGTGCCTTTCCCAAGGGCACAAGATCGGTAACACAGCAGCTGGATTCGAACCCGCAACCTCTCGGTCACAAGGCGAAGACAGTACCACTGTGCTACGCGGTCCCACTCTTCCAAGACAGATAGATGCCAACAAAAGTTAAAAGATTGCCTGTGGAAAAAAGATTAGCTATGCAGTGTCGTCCATACTCTGTGGTAGGCACGTTTTTGTCTTCTTCTCTGATAGCACAATTCGATCCAGAAAACTGCAACTTGGTTGACACAGCGTCATTGACGTCATGCTGACGTCATCGGCACTGAAATTCGATTCTCATCCATCCATGACAGTTCCTTTCTACAAGCTTATTATTGTAGAGCTGCCCGCTGTTGGACCCACATTTCAGGACATTGATTGACACAGGGAATATTAAGCCTTGTATTCAGAAGTCCGCACTGACTCATCTGCATGGCAACATTTTACAAACTCTTCAACACACGAGTGACTGATTTTGGTGGCTACAATACTAAGGAGTGACATCTTTGTAATAGGAATTAACGACTAACAGCCCCTGAACTCTAACAGCCCCTGACAAACCTTTGATTGTTAAACTTATCTGTTGCTACATTTTTAGTATCACAAAGAAGCGAGAAGAAGTCAAACTCACGTAGTAGAATATGATTCTTTTGTTGGTTGACATAATATGTCTATCTGTCAACTATTGTTTTGTTGCGCCCTGTACTTAATCCAATGGGTATATATATATACCAGAAAAGTCTTCATCCATTCATTCATTTATTCTTTCATATATAAGCACGTGTGAACCCACCCTCATTAACGTCCAATCAATGCCAACAGCCATGAGGTGTAAAGTTAACGCCGATGACGGCAATGCAGTAGGATCCGCCGAAAAACATGTCAATAACAATCTCCTTCTTATAACAGAACTGTAGACGCGAGGAAGAAAACACCAATTTAGTTGGGAAATGGACAACCTTGCTCAAAAACTAGGAGGTAGCGTGCGTCATTGTTAATGAGATATCGTGTTAGTTACCTCTCGTGCCTCACGACTTTGAGTGGTGGTCCTGTGGCAATTGGGCCATATTGAGTTGATTATATGGATGGCATCTAAGCGTGCATCAGTTTTCGGCCATTTCCATATCAATATTTCAATCTTTTTGAGTCATTAAAATCAACATTACAGAGTCACCCCTAGCAGTAGTACCTCTGAATACTGTTGATCTTACAGTATGGAGTAAATCATTACAACAACTAGACACAGCAGGCATGACATAAACAGTACATAGACAAAAACACGCATCAGTCAATGATTTGTTAATAAACTAATGGTATAGCGTAGGAAGGAGATTTGCAGTCTGGAGGTCCTTGCTTTTGGGACAGAGACGCTACTTGAACTTCGCAGTGACCTCCAAATGCAGTATACATCTGCTATACAGTAGAAGCTAGTAGGAACTGCAAACTTCTGTTAATTGCACGGAATTCCAAAGTCCTTAACCGTAGCGGTCCTGCTGGATAACGCATTATTATTGCACCATCTGGATAAATGCACGAAATACGCTGGCAAATGGGGTGTGCAATGTAGCGGCTTCTACTGTAGAAAGTTATAGCAGCTTCAAAATAGAGCAAATATTTGCCGTGGATTTCAAAAACAAATATCGGAAAACGAATATTCCAAGGTCAAATAAGATGTGAAAGACCATACGAGAGGAACGTATTGTTGGTATACTATATTCTGTTTGTTCAGTCATTTGTCCAATTTTCTTGACCACTAAGATTTCATGATGAAGGCTATTACCTTTTGGTCAAACATGTTTACGCTCTTACGCTCGCATCAGTTGTTCAGGTTCCCAGAGGATGTCATCCACATAATGAAATCAACATGGCCTCACCTCACGTGTACATGCAGGTGACATGTGAAGCTCGTTAGTGCTGTTCAGTGAGACATTCAATAATGCCGAATGGACATGTGCGTCATACGCATCACTAACGCCTGCAGCAGAGGGCCTTTATCATAACAAGGCCTTTGTTGTCCAAAACACATATCAAAATGGTTCGTTCTGAAAGCCTCTGGTACCAGATCACACAGTCAAATTTTTTATCTACTCGTATCAATGCTTTGATGCGTTTGATGATGAAGTCAATACACACATTGTAAGTCAACTATGAGTCAATCAGCGTTTGTTTGTTAAATGATGTCTTACTATATCATCTTAGAACGGTTCAATGTTTGAGATGCTCAATGTTTCTATCAAATCGTATAAATGATTTAAAGATGAAGTCTATACCTACGCTGAATAAACATGTGTTGATGAACGCCTGTTTATTGAGTATTGTTTTACCCCGTGAAAAAAGTTAGCCACTGGGCTAAAAAAAATTCAAGCTGCTTAACATCGACTATCATAATGTCATTATATTGCCACCTAAAAAACGATAGTATAGAGGTCTTCCAAAGATTGTTTTAAACACCGAATGTTAGATATCTTAATTAAATGTAATACAATTCAGATATTTAGGTGTTGAAGACAATTTTAAGAAGGCCTCTTTAACAACGTTTCTTGAGGTGGCGGTATAATGGTCCCTGGTGGAATTATGAGAATGTATTTTAACTCATTTGCATCAACCTCTTCTTGCCTTTTTTCTAACCTTAGTTTCCATTGGACTATCTTCAGATCCTTTGCATACCAATTCATAGTACAAAATCGTTTCGTACCAGATCTTCTCAATGTCAATGACAAATGGTAGAAGATGGCACCTGAAATGTTTGACCATTTCCAAAATCACTTCTTGTGTAACTGCCCAGGATGATACCAGACTGCCTAACCTTCATAAACGTGATAAGATATCGTTTTACAGTCGAGAATGCTTTCTTGACGCAGTAACGGGTACAATGGCTTATGTACCGATAACTAATGACTATAAATAAATAAATAAATAAGAAAATAAATATATTCTTTCTCTTCGGTGTCACTGAGGAACACTAGTGGATGCTGGTTGAAACGTCTAACCGTTCCAAAAACCATATTTAGCTGCTTGAGTGACTGCTTTTTGTCGTATATTCTTTCTAATATTGAATTTCCCAGTCTCGTATTCGTACAAAAAACAACCATATGTTGACATGGTTTCACAAAAAAGATACAACTCAATATATTTCCATTTGCACGTGGCATTAGCTCTAGCGGTCATTTCAGGTGACCTATCCATTAAGGCGATGCTATGCTGAACAATGCAGTTCTACATCCAGGTAATTAAGCGTTCATCCCTGTTCCACCGTACTTCCTATCAACCTTGGAGACGTTACCACAGAAGCGTGTTGTTTTCGTGCTTAAGAATGTGATGACGTCAGTGTTGCTATGGTTATTGGAGGGACCCTTTCTAGTAATGGTTTTGAAGCCTTTGCAGTCAATGTTCAACAACAGAGACATTGAATAGATGTGCCTCAAGCATATGGTCATTGATGCTGCAGTGGCGAAATATCATTTTTGAAACAATGCATTAAGCATAGTATAGCATATCTTAACTTCATGTGAATATGCCTATTGTGTGACACAACGTTTTCATCTTTTTTGTTCTTTATCATTTTGAAATTATGAATAAGGCATAGTAAAGCATATTATAACTTCATTTGTATATGTCTATCATGTGACGTACCTTTTTCACCCTTTTTGTTTTTAATCATTTTTGAAATTATGCATGAGGCATAGTGTAGAATAGTTTAACTCCATGTAAATATTTCTACCATGTGACACAACTTTTTTTCTCATTCTTTTTGTTGTTTATTACGACTGGCAAACAAGGGCCTATTGATAGAACCGTGAAAGTTCGAAATGACCCGGCACTTTTTTAACAGAACCAGTAGCTTAAGCCCGCTTAAAGATCCTTCAATAATTTTCTTTCGTAAATAGAAGACTTCATCTGTATTAAACATTATCTGCTGCGTCGTTTCTCGTCTGCTTGATAACTACTAGGGCTTATACACCCGATATTATCATAATAATAATTGTTATTATTATCAGTTATCGTATGAAACTGTCAGTAGATTAGGGCAATCTTAAGATAATCATTCACGTTATGTGTTCAGGGACAAAGGTTAGTGTTTGATGGCATTTCCAATGTCCACGTAGCTATGGAGGCCACAGTCTAACGCCCGTTAAAAGATGTCCCTGCTTCTGTAACAGATACGTCGATCCCCCCACAACAAAACTTTTAGCTGCTGCAATTAAAACAACAGGAGCTAATTGACTCATTTGCATTAACTGTGTCTAAGCCTTGCTATCCTTTGAAATCCAAATTGTCTTCAGCTTGAGTTTGCCTTACCTTTGTTTTCTTTGGAATCCAAATTGTCTTCAGTCTGAATTGTCTCACAACGTTTCCTATTGGACATCTGAAATTGTCTTTATTCATAGTTAGAGTATAAAAGACCTGTTTCTTCCAGATCACTTCAGTGTCACTGACGAAGGATAGTGGATTCTATTCGAAATGTCTGACCGTTTCCAAAACCATATCCAGTTGCTTGAGTAACTACTTTTTGGCCTATCTGTAACATGTTTAGGGGTGGTGCCCATCTCCATTTCTGTAGCTTGGGTCACACATCTGTGCAAGCCACTACAGCAGGGGGCTAGTCCACTGGTAGTGATGTGTGTTTAACTCCAATACTCTTCCTCATTGGTATTGAGTGCTAAGCAGAGAAAGCAGCATGTACCATTTTTATAGTCTTTGGTATGACCCAGTTAACCATCATACTCACGACCTACCAAATGCAAGGTAAACACTCTACCCACTAGACAACTGTACTGGAGTCACTCAGTAGAATTGTGTTCCAGATGGGTTGGTATTACTCGGGCAAACATCAAACTCACGACCTACCGATTGAAAAAAAATCGGTGGACCGGATGTTGGACCTATATGAAAATAAACAGATTATATGATCAGCATCACACGTTTGGGGGCTTACCGGTTGAAGGATATAACAAGAGCAAAGTAGAGTCGATTTTATAGTCATTTCTACCCAGTTTTACAGTCAATAATACAGAGGAAGTTAGTCTTGCAGGATTTTAGAACGCCAGTGGGAGTCAAATACTCCACAAAACATACTTCTTTTAAGCGAAATGAACCATTGTTTTGAGTATCGTCCATTCACATGTTTTCACATACTGAATTAGTTTCAGGTCCGGACCTGGACCTGATCCTCTGGACCTGAACCGGACCTGGACCTGGATTTTCTGTACAGGTACCCATCCTTAACTGCGAACACTCTACCCACTAGGTCATTACACAAGCACCATAACCCACCCGTCTCTATATTCAAAACCTAACGTTACTTGGAGCGCTTCTTAGGATCAATGCGCTAGTAAAGGAGGGGTTATGTCTGGGTCGATATTTTTCTCCTGAGACGGTTCACAGTCCAGTTTCAGGTCCGCACCTGGACCTGATCTACTGCACTTGGACCTGAATTTTACTCTACCGACTCGGCCATTTCACCACCGCATAACCCACCCGTCTCTATATTCAAAACCTAACGTTACTTGGAGCGCTTCTTAGGATCAATGCGCTAGTAAAGGAGGGGTTATGTCTGTTTGGACCTGGACCAGATCCACTGCACCTGGACCTGATCCACTGCACATGGACCTG
This sequence comes from Branchiostoma floridae, assembly GCF_000003815.2. Taxonomy (NCBI): domain Eukaryota; kingdom Metazoa; phylum Chordata; class Leptocardii; order Amphioxiformes; family Branchiostomatidae; genus Branchiostoma; species Branchiostoma floridae. Next base: position 17,014,498 of record NC_049995.1, read on the forward strand.
ACCTGGACCTGAATTTTACTCTACCCACTCGGCCATTGCACCACCGCCTAACACCCGTCAGTCTCTACATTCCCAAGCTAACGTTACGCAGAACACTTCTTAGGATTAATGCGCTAGTAAAGGAGAGGTTACGCTTGGGTCGATATCATCATCCTGAGACGATCCATACTAAAGATTGCTTTTTCTCCAATCGGATTAGAAGAGGGCACCTGGGTTAACAGTAAATGGAAGTGATCGCCGGTGTGCAGGTAATGCGCAAGTTGGGAAGTCTATTGCCGCAACACGAACTAAGGCCACATTGACTTAATCTCCTGGATGACATCCATGGAAGTTTCAAAGAACGCTTGCAGATGTGCAAAAGTTAGGTGTGATGGTTCGTTCTGTGTAATATAACCAGCTGCTGCCGCGCCGCGTGCATGCCTGCAAAACTGGTGTGTTACGCCGAAGGTTATGTAGATACAGCTATATACTCTATTAGATACAGATACAGATACAGACACGCGCGCATATATTTTCACCTGTTCTAAAAAATTAAAAAAAAAAGTTGCAATATATCACCCCATATCAATCAGAATTTTTATACTTACCAAAGGACCTGCTCTCCAGGGGAGGGGAGGGGGGGGAGGGGCACATGGTCAGGGCATGGACCACAGCGCCGCTGTTGATGTTGTTTCCTCTCTTAACTAGAATAGCAATACAAACACGATTGAAATGGCGACGATTGTCTCTTACAGTCATACTGGATCCGGAGGTGAACATAAGACAAACCAAACCTGGGAAAGAATGGACTGGGTGTTCAATCTTGTTGTTTAGCAGCATTTTTCATTTTATCTTGTTCTTATTCTATCTTGTTGCTGGATTTTTCTTTTTTGTTTCGCCTGCGTGCATTAGTTTTGAGGTCTCCTGAGGATGGCATCCATCACATGAAGACGCTATGGCCTAATCACACTCTGTGCTGTATTCAACTGTAATGCGTTCAGGGTATGCAGAGATGTTGAAGAGAATGCGATGTGCTACATGTTGATTTCTATGGTCCGTCCGTAGGGAAAGTAGGAGGGTAATAGGGGTGATTTTCTAGGGAATTGCTCCTAGTTGAAACCTAAATCAGTTCTTCTTCTTCCGGTAATGCCAGCGATCTTCATGTTGATCATTCTGGCACGTACACATTCAAGGTTCGCCAATGGTAAGTATGATCCACTCCCATTAAAAAGGACCCCTGCTAGTGCGGAGGGTTCTTTAACGTGCTCAATGCGTGGCTTTTCCCGAATAAGAGAACTTCATTTAATGCCTTATATGAGGGACGACCCTAACCAAAGCTAGGTACTCATTTTTTTACCTGAGTGAAGTAAGGAAAATCGGGCAAAGTGCCTTTCCCAATATGTTTTCAGTGTATGTTTGAGGACGTAGTAAAGATCTCACACCTGTTTCCCCCACCCTTCACGGGTATGCGTGAAAAAAATTGATAAACAGATAAACTACATCGACTTCGACTGGTAATGCACTTGACTATTGACACATCAATGTGCAGCAGTATATCTGAAATATTTACAATGCAAAATTCGTCTCTTCGTACTCTAGGTGAACTTTCACAGTTCCCTTGGGTCCACTTTTCTGCACCTGTTCTTCTTCTCATTTAAACGATGGGTATCTACAATGTATTGAAGTATCACGTGCATCATGTGAAAATGAATAGATGAAAGTGAGCTCGATCGAGTTTATCTAACTGAAGAGCTACTCTTTCACTGGTCGTGACAGATATGGCATCACAGACGCTCTGCGACACAGCCGGAATCGAACTCGCAACTTCTAGGTCAAGCCGCCAAGCAATGAAGTAGACTACGCACGCTGTAGCTACTGACGTGTATCAAGTGTACCATGTCTAACATGTATATTAATGTAATCATCTTCTACAAATTGAAGTAGGTTGTTTAACATAGTTTGAAACCTAGTTTGCTACGATCGTCGTAACGAGCTAGGGAATACGCACGCTACTCACGTGTATCACTACTAACATGCATATCAATCTATGTGCGAAATTTGTTCGTCTATTAAGACTACATGTTATAGTACTTAGTCTTTATAATTAGTATCCCATCATGGGATTTGCTGCATTTAGCCCACATGGGCAGGAACATGCAAATAAAGATCATCATTAAGCTAAAATGTTGAATGTTAACCTACTTTGCTACGAATCATGTCACAGGAATTCTGTACGATACCTGTATCATCTCTAACCTGCATATTAAGCTATGTGCCAAATGTGTCTATTATTAAACTACCATGTTGAATTTTAACTTTTTTTGCTACGAATCTTATAACAGGAAAGAGAGAGAGAGAGAGAGAGAGAGAGAGAGAGAGAGAGAAAGAGAGAGAGAGAGAATGAATACTATAAGAAGGAGTCAGTGTTCAGTAGTAATAGAGACCCTGCTAAACCAATAAATAAATACCTGAGACCCTGAGTTTGATTCCAGCTGTGTCGCTCATTTGACATTCATGCTTCTGAAAAGTGGACACTTCGCCGTGGCCCACTGTTCATTGTAAAGAGCTGGTGGAATTTTTCAGTGCTACAAGCCTGTGTACGTATTCTCTGTCGCAAATGCAGTCACTGTGGAAAATTAGCTAGATCCTTTTGAGTTCAACTGGTTTGAGATCACTTACCGTAGTCAGATGTAATTCGAAGGAGCCAAGGGAGTCCTAAACATGGGTTGAATAGAATAACGTTAATGTTAGACGTTGACAAATATCATTCAAGAGATTCAAATGGGTAAAAACAGGAACATGAAGTTGAAATTATGCTTCAATTCGATGCACATAAATTTACATACATGACAATGGCCCTCTAATCATATTTTAGCCACGAACTTTCCATTTTATATGATTCGATCCTTGAATACTAAAAAACCTCAATTGTAAGTCATCAACCTGCTGCTACTAGATGAGAATATAACTTAATGATCATTAAAGAACACACAGATGAAGATAAATGTTAAAGGCCATTGAAAAGGGCATACCGTGCCCTTGGTTGTAACATTTTGTATGTGTGTGTCTGTTGGATGTACTAATGAGTGGCCTGGGGCGTGCGTGGCAGGTTGTAGCCAGACAGCCGAATTTAAGGTTAGTCACCTTTCACATTTGGTTCAAACATGAGGCCGCGTAACATGACTTGCATTCGCCGTTGCTGGAACTTTTCTTCTTCTCTTGACGTTAGAGGAGTGATTCTGAAAGCCACCGAGGTCTTCCTACCTCTAGCATGTCCAAAAATGTATTTATTACAATAGGTGTGATGAGGACCCTCATCTTCAGTTCTCACTCACTCACTCACTCACTCACTCACTCACTCACTCACTCACTCACTCACTCACTCACTCACTCATCACTCACTCACTCTCCCACTCAATCACTCACTAAATCACCCACTCACTCACTCACTAAATCACTCACGCACTCACTCACTCACTCACTCACTCACTCACTCACTCACTCACTCACTCACTCACTCACTCACTCACTCACTCACCCACCCACCCACTCACTCACACACTCACTCACTCACTCACTCACTCACACACACACTCACTCACTCACTCACTCACTCACTCACTCACCCACTCACTCACTCACTCACTCACTTACATATGTCTTGTTCAGGTCGTTGACCTTTCCTTTGCTTTGAACGGGAGAAAAAGAAGTTTAGTCACCTTCCACTTGTGGCCGCGTAGCGTGACGTGAATTCATTCACCGTTGTTGTGCGAAGATTCAACAAAAACATACTTGCAACAAGTTTGTCGTAAGCTCC
>NC_049995.1:17020839-17026092 GCF_000003815.2 Branchiostoma floridae
TATGACGTCCGACATATTTGCGGCATTTTCAACCATTTTATTTTATATTGTCGGAAAGAAAATGCCAACTAGGAAGGAGATCATTTTCAAACAAAGACAAGTTTATTTCTTCACCTTGTCTAGCCTAGCAAACTTATAGCTCTGTTCAAACACATATAATTTCATATTATTTACCGGTAACCATGTTGACAAGCTGAGAGAGAGAGAGAGAGAATGGTTTATTTGTATCACAGCCAACTTGCGGCTCGAAAGCCGAATTATCAGGCTTGTTTACATTGTGTAACGTTACATAATTGCTATTCACAAAAACATTGTAACATAAACAATACACATAAGACGAATAGCATGAAAATTATAATGAATAAATATACGATTACAATGTCTAAAATGCAAATGCGAGTACAATGGTCGAGTACAATGGCTAAAAGTCAAATTGAAATAGCATTAAAACTATACATAGCTGTTGACCTTTTTTAAATTTGATTTGAAGAAAAGAAGAGAGAGAAGAAGAAAAAGAAGAAGAAGAAAGTCAACGTACAAAACAATATTTTTAATGTGCCTTCCTTCTGTAAAGATACTCATAGCGACGAAAAACAGTCTCATATCAATCTGCATTCCAACAGGTAATGTACGTACATTTTTCCCCAGCACTACCTTGTAGTACATTTCAATTCATTTGGGTGGCTAACCGAGGCTCGGTGTGAATGCCCCTGAAGGATGTAATCCAAAGAGCACTTTGATTGTACCGACAGGGTCCTCCCACGCGCCATTCCAACCTTTGAAGCTGTCGCCAAATGTCAGGATGGGCGCTCAGCTGCATATCCTGCTGCTTATGGTGCTGTCTCACTGCACTTGCGCCAAGCTTGCGTCACTGCGGGGTTCGTTCACAGAAGCACTGTTGTGTGATTTTCTCAGATTTTTTTAATAATCTATACATTGTATAATACGAAAAAGTGTTTTACGTATTACACAATATCTGTATTATTAAAAAAATCGGAGAAAATAACACAACAGTGACGCAGTGATCGAACCCCGCAGTGACGCAAGCTTGACGCAAGTGTAGTGAGATACCACCTTTAGCTTCACACTGACGCACAGTAGAGGTAGACAATAAAAGTGTTACTTAGATGACGACGGAATACAGTAAAAAAACACAAGAAAATTCGTTCTTTATCTCAGAAATTCGTTGAGTATCTTTCGAACCCCGCAGTGACGCAAGCCTGACGCAAGTGCAGTGAGAGTGCACCTTTTACTGCACGCTGACGCACAGTAGGGTTGGACAGATCTGGCAGGAAGCCGCTGACGCCTTCGTCAGGTGTTACTGACAGCTGTACACGTGTGCACTCATCAACGTTGAAATTGACGTCAACGGGAAGGTTTTCACTTTAGTTCAGTTCAGTTCATCCTCATAAGAGGTGCCATTAACAATGTCTAACCATGCATCTCTATCTAGCATGGCGGCTAGCATGTTGTAGTCCTTTAAACCAACCTCCTCCTCCAAAACTTTCTTAAGTGTTAGATTCAGTCGTCTCCTTTTTCTCTTTGCGTCAGGTTCCCAGAGGAGAACTTTGGCGGCCATCTCCTCATGACGTGCTACATGGCCAGCAAGGGCAAGTCTTCTATTCTGAATAGTTCTAGTGATCGGGGGTAGTCCATTGTACAGTTTTATGTTTCCGATGCGACTCTGCCAGGGTACATTTAGAGCATGACGAGGCAGACGGGTGTAGTTACCATCCAGTTTCTTGGACAGAGACTTAGTTAGTGTCCATGAGTCTGAACCATAAATCAAAATAGATTTGATTTATGGGAAGGTTTTAAAACGTACACATCGTTTCATAAGATGCAGATCAGGCTGGATGGTTGGAAACGTGTGAAAATCCCATCAAGTCTGATTAACATCATCGCTGTTTCATAAGGTGTTAACCTCCCATCGTTGCTTCAATGTGTTCATTAAGGGTCTAGCACTATATAAGAACCACTAGCTTGTACCATATTAACATTAGGAATATGTCGATGTAGGTTAGACATCCAGATATTAAGATACGCCAAAAATTTAAGTTACTCAAACAACTGTATATGGTTTTGGAAACTAAAACTGGGGAATGCCAGTTGAAACGTCTGACCGTTTCTCAAACCATATCCAGTTGCTTGAGTAACTACTTTTTGGTGAACATTATGAGTAGATATGAACCTGGCTTCGGGCCCAAGCCCCTAAATCTTCATGAAAGGCCAGTTTACAAATGGCCGCATGCACGATGAGAGGAGGCCGCTGACGTCTTCGTCAGGTTGTACTGACAGCTGGGCGCTCATCATCATTTAACAGTGCAATTACCGTCACCGGGGAGGTTTCCGGCCTTTGAACCACCCACAGACGCGACCCACGTGCGTTAGAAGTACCTCAGTGGGTAAATAAAGGTTACTGTAGGTAAGAACTAATCTCCAAGCAGATCCTACGGTGCCATAAGATAGTATCAAAGCTGGCCAAGGAGTGTAGCCGGCTAAGGGAGTCAAACGGGTACCGGAGATCTGCCTTCACCCGAACAGGGAGGAGCATTTCTATTGAATAAAGGTGTCTCTGTCCCTCCTTGTGCGGTATTAAATCCGAGGTGCTAATGTCTTTATGAGCGGCTCACGTAATAGCCAGAACAAGCTCAGTGAGCCGCGACGGGAAGTTTGATACTATACATTACGCACCGTGGATCTGGTTCGAGATTAGGTAAGAACTGCATTTTCGCAACCGTGTTAACCCTATCCTGACGTATCCTACTCCTGAACACATACCACTACCAGTGGACTAGCCCCCTGCTGTACGTAGGGATTGCGTTGTGTGGCCCAGGGCTACTGGAACGGATATGGGCGCCGCCCTATGCGCCATCAGACTTTAACTTTAACTATCCAGACCCTCATGGGGGGGGGGGGGGGGCGCCATCGAACTATCGGGGGCTCATTGTAGACATGAAAATGGAGGCCCTTCCCAAAGTCAGCCTTTTCTTCAGATCTAAGGATACCTCTTAGTTACAACTGTATTTTCGCAATGGTGATAAAGATTTGGGTTTCTTTGAGAACTAATAACATTGTCAGTTAGTTCATTAGCTTTATTTGAGTGTGTAAAGCTAATGAGAAAAGATGACTCTTGGTCAGAATTGTATTTTCTTAATGATTTTAAGATGTGTGCCTTGGTGTCTTTGAAAAAATATTAACCTTGTAAATTATCTCGATAGAATTACTTGATTGGGTCAACGTACATACTATGAAGTGTTACAACTGGTCAGAACTTTACAATTCGGTTTCTTTCAGAGCTATATATATTCTCTGTCCGTTAAAAAAGTTAGTTAACTCCAGATCTCTGTTACATACTAACACAATTTTCATTCTTGAATTATATAGATTATATTCACGGAAGGGTGATATTGTTTTTCCGTTTCGCCTTCCTCTTTAACTAAGCAAATTAAGGTCAATGACCTGACCAAGACAGCTGTCGCCATGACTAATGGCAAAGCAGCATGCACCCTGTGGTTTTGGATTACATTATGAAAATGTATTTAAGTTCGCGGGGATTTTTTTCGCGGTAGCGGGAAAAGGGACTTTCGCGGTGGTTTTAACTTCGTGCTAGCGCCATGCTCTGTAGTCTCTTACTGCCATGGAAAAATGTTTGCGGTGGTTTTATGTTTCGCGGTGAAAAGGCCACCGCAAAAACCGTGAATATTAAACCACCGCGAAAGTTTCTGCATTTACAGTAAGTGTCAGGACAGAGCTGAGCGGGGAGTCTCAATTTGAAATGGAGTTCTTCTTATTCAACTCTAACGACACAGGAAAATTTTGCCTTTCTTTTATTTGTTCTGAAAATCCTGGATGGCGTTTTGTTCGCAATTGTGAAACAATTAGTAGATCGTGTTCATAAGAGAGCCTTCTTTTCTTTTTTACTTACTTTGAACATATAAGCCTGTTTGATTAATTTTCTTACAAAGCTACCTACGTTATCCCAAAGCTCTTTTTCATGTAAGGTTCAAACTGAGTTACTAATGGACACTGTTACAGACTTCATACGCCAGAACACTATGTACGATAGTGTCCTAGTTACTTCAATCCGTGCGTGGGCGCAGTGAATGCAGCTACACGTGAGGCTGTCAGTGCCCTACTTACAGTTAGTTTAATTTCCCGACAAATATCACGGCGGACGTGCATATTAACTCATGAATCAACAATGCAGCCACGATTTTACTGTATGCGAAATTTCGAGGTTTCGAGGGAGTAATGTAGCATATGGCAAAAACAAACACCCTAAACAACATTGTTTACAAACGTACATTAATGGTAAAATTAAGGTAACATATTCAGGTAATCTTTTACGCAAGTTTACTGTAGATAGTTAAATTTTTCAAATAGCATTTGTTTTATTTTTTGTGACAGTATAAAATTTTGGTATAGCACGACTATGTCTGGGGCACTGTACTATCATTAGAATTTGGAGCCTAACCCTCTCAAACCTGTTACCTTCCCAACCAGAGTAGGTAAACCAATTTTACACCCGGATGGAGTGAGGAAAGTCGTTTGAAGAGCTGGTTCACGATTGCCAGGTGACCAAATCAATCTGTTCTAGAAACTACCTAGGTTTTTTTTTATTAGATATTTATTCATTTTCCATTTTGATAAACAAAACATACACTCAGACATTACAAAACAACACACATGAAGACACCCCTAGCAGATGCGTTACAACGGAATTAATAAATAGAATAATTAATGACATAGTATGTTAAATAAAGATGCAACTTAAGCTTTACGTGAAGAAAATTGATAAGTCGATAAATAATGAGACAGTGTGGTAAAATGAAGATGAAACTTAAGCATTACATAACCTAATTACATTACAAAACTACCTAGGTTACCGACAACGTGGGAAGGAAAACTTGTAGATTAGGTTGCGTAAAATGAAAAAGAGGAAGTATGAAAACGTGTTCCTTCGGTAGGGCACATGTGAGCAGTCTATCACAGGCAAAATCAAGCCTAATGAAAATAACCATGGTTTAATGTTAACTTTAACGGCTTAACCTTCAATTGTTGCTTCAATGTCTTCATTGAGGATCTAGTCCTCTGAACCACTAGCTTGTGAAATATCAACTTGAGGAGTAAGTTAAGGAGTAAGTTAATATCAACATAATTCGCTCTTTGGCCTAAAATCTTGATAAAATGCCGGTGTGCGCCCCGTTTTTCGCCCCCCCTTTAGCGTTTTTCGCCCCCCCCCCCCCACCC
>NC_049995.1:17026192-17040790 GCF_000003815.2 Branchiostoma floridae
GGGGGGGGGGGGGCGAGAACGCTGTCACACCGGTTTACATTGCCCGTGTTTGACTCAATCGGTTCTGGACATTATCTAATTTACCGAAAACGTGGATAAGCAAAGCTTGTAGATTATTAGTTTCATAAGATGAAAATATGACTGGATAAAAACGTGTTCGTTTTGGTAGGACCCATGTGAGCATCCAGTCAATGGATGAATCAAGCCTGATGAGCGTAATCACGTAAATCTTAACGGTTTAATAATCCATTGTTGCTTTAATTTAGGATCTAGCACTCTGAGCCACTAGCTGGAAAAATATCACTTTAAGGACTAGATATTAATTTGCTCTTCTTAAAGAAAGGACAGTTTAGGTTTTGCCCCGTGTACGGCTCTATCGGTTCTAAACATTATCTATGTTACCGAAAACGTGAAAAAGTAAAGCTTGTAGATCGTGAGGTTTCATAAAATGCAAATTAGGTCGGATAAAAACGTGTTCGTTTTGGTAGGACACATGTGAGCATCCCGTCAATGGCTGAATCAAGCCTGATGAGCATAACCTTAACAGTTTAAGCTTGATTAACATTACCACGGTTTAAGGTTAACCTTAACTGTCTAACCTTCGATTGTTGCTTCAATGTCTTCATTTAGGGTCTACCACTCTGAACCACCAGCCTGTAAATCATCGCCTTGCGGAGCAAAGATTAAGTTGGTCTTCGGGTTCAAGCCCCAAAATCTTCATAAAAAACCGGTTTATGATTACCACCTGTTTCACTCAGATATTTCATATGTAACCTGAAATGTGGATAAGTAAAAATTATATTTAGGTTTAATAAGATGAAAATTAGGTCGGATAGAAACGTGTCTCTTTGGTTGGAAACATGTGAGAATCTCATCAAAGACCAAGTCAAATCGGATGAACATTACCATGGTTTCAGGCAACGGCCTTAATTGGACCCGTTCATTCTTAATGGGAAATATATATTTCCCGTATTGATGTCCTCCGTGATTATCTAACAGCATGCTTCCTGTCCATCTAACTGGTATAATCAACTTAGATCTAACGTTATTTCCTGGTGGACGTACCGACTGATAAGTATCTATAATACCAGCCCAAAAAAGAACAAGAAACAGCCATGATTTCAATTAACAGAGTTACCAGCCTACGATTGATGTATTTAAAAATTCGTATTTTCCCAGAACTATCGTAGAGTTGAATTTTTTATCACCAAGCACAATAGGGGCATCTTCTCTGAATAGTTTCAAAGAACGCTTGCAGATAGATGTGCAAAAGTTAGGTGTGACAGGTGTAATAACCAGCTGCTGCCGCGCCGCGTGCCTGCAAAGCTGGTGTGTTACGCCGAAGGGCCGTTATACCGGGTATATAGATACAGATACAGAAGCTGGTGTGTTACGCCGAAGGGTGGTTATACCGGCTATATAGATACAGATACAAATTCCACGAGCACGTAGGCCTCATTACATGCGCGTTGCTGGTGGGGTTCGCCTTCATCAAAAACACACTTCATATTTTGGACGATTTGGTAGTTTGCCACTCCGTCAATGCAAAGAAAAACTGGGAAAAAAGCTATGAGGACGGTAAACCCATCACCTCTAAACCTCATGACCTGGCATGATAACGACATCGAGTAAGGAAAATATTTTTGTAATTTGATACTCTATGTCTTGTTCTGTCGTATAGCATCCCAGTTATGGGACATACATGCGGTAGGCGAAATGTTTCTTTTCAGCAAGCATGCGTTATAGTTTTGGTAGTTTGACGGATATGGCTGTTGTTGACGCAGAGGTCACCCAAAGATGAACTACAGGCGGACCCAGGGGTCTAGCCAGTGTCCGTTTTTCCGTCAATTGACGGAGATTTGCTGCGCGTGACGGAAAAATTCTAAAACCAATCCGTCAACCTTGGCGGACAAAAATCCTTGGTGGAAGCTACAGGCGGCTTGGGGACGCCGTCCACGGCCGTAAAAGCCAAGCACTGTTTGTTTTGCCATTGTTAAGATTGTTGACAATGTGTGTCGGTGTTCTTTTGCGTACGATAATCATATCAAAAACCGTTTTTCAAGGTCTCGGTTCAGTCTTTCTCACTCATGGAACGCCTTATCAAGTATTCTACGAACTTTGATAAATATATTTTCACGGTTTTCGCGACACTGGGACATGGCTGACGGGAAAAAAAATTCGAACTAGCTAGAGCCCTAGGCAGACCTCCGAGCATTGGACATCAGCTGGAAGGATGTGAGGAGGATGGCTGCCGACAGAGCCTCCTGGGCCCACCTGACTGCCTCATGTGGCGGACGACACGGGAGCCCCTAAGTCTAAGTTGGTGTAAGTCTAACAGGTGTTCAAAACAGCTGCTATTTGTCGGCAACAAAAATAGAAAATGTCGCCAAAGATCAAACTGCTCGGTCTAAAGCTTGAAAGGTCGAGCCTTTCAGCTATTGCGCACACGGAATCGGTAGTTACATAAACATGGGTTAAAACCAGCATTAACATAATACCTTTGAATATCTCTGGCGATTGCAATCATGGGTAAAAATAGTTCTTACCGTAAGAGAAAAATCCTGCGATCTATATTCAGAACGTCGTAAGAAGGGATTTGGTAACAGGGTCAAGAAATGCGACCTAGAAATAAAACTATTCTGAGAAACCGGAAGACAAATGGGTGGATTGCAGTTGTATCAGTCTGAGAGGTAAATTTAGATAACAAAAGTACGATGAAAACCATATCCTAACAACGCTGAGGTGGTGTCATAAATGATATAGTGCTAGCATTATCATTTTTAGAATCTTTTGTATCACTGGTTTTAAAATGTAATGGAAATTCCCATCAAACTCTAAATAATCACATGTAGGACATTGGAAAAGCCAAATGTTTTTATTTCTTGAATACAAAGTGTTATGTAAACGGTGCAATGACTAAGTGGGTAGAGTGTTTGCCCTGCATTCGGTAGGTTGTGAGTTCGATCCCCGGCCGAGTTATGCCAAAGACTTTAAACATGGTACATACTTACGTCGATGTAGGTTAGACATCCAGGTAATAAGAAACACCAAAATACACCAGAAATTAGTTACTCAAGCAACTGGATATGGTTTGACCGTTGACGTCTGACCGTTTCAAAACCATATCCAGTTAGTTGCTTGAGTAACTACTTTTTGGTGTATGGTACATACTTCTTTCTGTGCTTATCAATGAGAAAGAGTATGGGTGTTGAACACACATCACTACCAGTGGACCTGGCCTTACTGTATTGGCTTGCACAAATGTGTGGCCCACGGGCTACAGAAAGGGAGATGGGCGCCACGGTTGCCACCCCTTATCGTCTTTTACAGATGTACGGGAAATTCATTTCTTTTTTTCTTTTCTTTTTCTGTTATGTAACGTTCCACGTTTTCCAAAGGGAAATTACAGGGCGGTGCAGATAAAAGCCTTGTTGTTTATGTAACTGAGTACTTACGCCTCCCGCTGGTATTACCAACTACCCGTGGGAAGGGATGAAAGTAGTTTTCGTAGCTAAGATTAAACAGTATCCTGTACTGTGAACATTCTGTTATAACATATTATCATCTCATTACGCTAGCCTCATTCACCGGTGCCTCGCTGGGTATTCGTGTTAGTTCTTGTTTGTTGTGGGGCGGTTGCTGTGACGTGGGAGGGCGACTCGCGATTTTCATGCGGTTCTGATGCCGGGAAAATGAATATATGCAGAGAAGCTTGTAGTCTGCCCACAATCTACAAGCTTCCCTGTATGTAGTCCTTTCCCGGCATCAGAACCTTCCCGGTTGAAAATCGCGAATCGCCCTCCCACGTTACGGCACCCGACCCCCCCAGAGCAACTAACGCCAATGCCTATAGAGAGGCCGGTGAAGTAAGTTAACTTTACGGAAGGTAACAGATGCTCAAACAAATGGATAGATTTTTATTCAAATGTTCATGCGTCTCAGGCAACATCCACTGCTTTTTGTCAGTGACTGAATGAGAATCTTGAGTTAAGAGATTTTAACCACAAATCTTAATTCATACGTTAATGAGGTCAAGAAAACTCTTAGGTTTTTCAATAGAAGGTCAATACAATCTTAAACTGAAGAGACCAAAAAAAACACAACGCATAGAAAAGATTCGGGTTTTTTTTGGCGATAAGATTCGAAGAGCATTCTGTCAAACCAGTCAGCCGCAGTGACGCCGCAAACGTGCCGCAGTTTCAGTGAGATGGCCGCAAGTTACCTCAGACGACCCTTCCCAGCTTTGTTTGTTTTCAATCTCTTCGCAAGCTGGGATTTCCTCTAGATAATCGCGTTACTGATGCGAGTGACAAGAGATTTTAGGATGTTGATTCAGCACCAATGGTTACCCGAAACACAGACATGATCTTAACGGTGCCGTCCGTGTCGTATGTTATGTGATTATGGTAACTATAAACAGAGGCAAGTGCTGCACTTGCGCCGGGTAATCTAAGGTAAGCCATGCCACTTTACGTGTTTATTTTCTAATTTCTGAAGACACCGGTAAGAGAGGGACGCCGTGTACCAAAAGACTCCCCAGTGTGGCAAAATATTTGCATTTCATATACAGGGAAAGAATTTGGTATTTGAAACCTTTTTCCCATTTGACAATAACAAAATCATAAAATGGTAAGATTTGAAATATGATATTAATTATTAATTCTTACCAATATAACTATCAGAGCACTACATATGCCACGTGGCCGACAGATACGGGAACGTTTAAGAAACTCATGGTTTCGTCCGAAATATTCCGTAAAGGATGCGGAACGATTGTTCTTACGACGAAAAGACACCGTGAAGGTATGAAACACGTACGTAACACGTTCCTATCCGCACGTACAGAAAGGCATATTAAGGTAATATTTACGTACACTTAAATAGCTCATCGAGATGCGGAAAGGGTCATTAACCTCACGTTTCTTGAATGATAGGACCCGAGATTTCAATCAGGACACTCAGGAACAAATTGATCTCCAAATTCAAGTCGTAACAATATACAGAAGACGTCACGGCAATGCCCGAATCTCATTAGCACCACCAAACCCATGGGCAGTTGATGAAAACCATAGAAGGCATTTCTATCACGGTAGACGCGCTCGGCACTTTGGGCATGTTCGTCACAATCTATGAGGTAGAATTACAGGAGGGACAGAATTAAATGATGTCTGTCATGACGTCATCAGGCTCCATTCCGCACACGAGCTTCAGACGATGCTAGCTCACGTTTCATCTCCCGCAATCTCGCGATGAATAGAACCATTCACGTTCTCAGACACGTGAAAGAACAGAATGATTTTGCTTTTAATATATACGGTGTTCAAAACGAGTTCGTTATTCATGTTCTTCAAGAGTTGTCGTTTCAGTCATAAGTACCCCGAAGGAGATGCCAGACTTACATTGAATCGTCAGTTCTTGAAAAACATGCGGTTGTGAATAGAAACATTTGCTATCCGCTTTTTAAAGCATAATGATTCATCTTAGATACGTCATCAGATCGTCATCAGAGACTCAATTCCTCACATGAGTGTCAGACAATTCCAGCTCAGGTTGCCAAGTTACATCGCGCGCAATCTGGTGACGAATAGAATGCCTCACGTTCACAGACACGTGCAAATAACAGAATAACATCAATGTCAATATATGCTATTGCAACGTATTCAAACTTTTTAATGATTAGTTCCATAAATTTCAATGACTGAGAAATAGATTCTATGGTCGATTTTAGCTCAATTCCGCACAAATTCGCGCGCAATTCCGTGATGTAAAGAATCTCTCACTTTTACAGACACGTGAAAGTGACAAAATAATATCACTGTTGATGTAAATTCTATTGCAACTTAATTAGTGCCATCAGTTAGAATGGCTGGGTGACAGATTTCTTTCTTCACAAGCACATGTTGTTGAAGGGCTGTCGTTTCAGTCATAATTGCCCTGAAGGAGATGACCTTTCATTGAAACGTCAGGTCTTGAAAAACATGCGGTTTTGAATAGAAACATTTGCTATCCTCTTTTTAAAGCATAATGATTCATCTTAGCTACGTCATCAGATCGTTATCAGACTCAATTCCTCACACGAGTTTCAGACAATTCCAGCCCAGGTTGCCAAGTTACATCGCGCCATCTCGTGACGAATAGAATACCTCACGTTTATAGACACGTGAGACTAACAAAATAACATCACTTTTAGTATATGTGTTATGGAAATTGCTAAACTTTCTTTCCAACACTGAAATTAATATTATAGGGACTCACCCTAAATTTTCTGTCAAACTCCGTCGACCTTGTTCACAGAATGACCCTCTCTATCTCCAGCATTGACGTCAGGAACACGCCATTTTTGCAGGAGGGGGTCGAAAGTATCAGAAAGTCTGTATGACCGAAAATTCCCTATACTAATTTCAGTGTTGGAAAGAAATTCTAGCAATTTCTTTAATGTATTCTACCAACACAAATGAACTTTCATGCTAAGCTAGTATATGTTATTGCAACGTATTCAACCTTTTTAATGATTAGCTTCATCAGTTTCCATGACTGGAATTTTATTTCATAGACAATTCCGCTATTCCGTGATGAATAGAATTTCTCACTTTCATAGACACGTGAAAATAACAGAATAATATCACTATAAATATATGCTATTGCAACGTTTTCAAACTTCTTAATGATTAGCTTCATTAGTTTCAATGCCCGGGAAATAGATTTTATAGTCGATTCTATCTCAGGCGCGCAATTCCGCGATCGCGATGAAAAGAATTTCTCACTTTCACAGACACGTGAAAGTAACACAATGATATGACTATTAATATAAATTCTATTGCAACGTAATTAGTGCCATTAGTTTGAATGACTGGGTAATAAGAGATTTCTTTCTTCACAAGCGTATGTTGTTGAAGGACTGTCGTTTCAGTCATAATTGCCCTGAAGGAGATGACGGCCTTTTGTTGAAACGTCAGGTCTTGAAAAACGTGCGGTTGTGAGTAGAGAAACTTGTTATTCACTTTTTAAACCATAATGATTCATCTTCAATACGTCATCAGATCGTCATCAGACTCCTCACACGAGTTTCAGACAATTCCAGCTCAGGTTGCCAAGTTACATTGCGCGCAATCTGGTGACGAATAGAATGCCTCACGTTCACAGACACGTGAAAATAACAGAATAACATCACTGTTAGTATATGTGTTATACAAATTGCTAAACTTTCTTTCCAACACTGAAATTAATATAGGGACTCACCCTAAATTTTCGGTCAAACTCCGTCGACCTTGTTCACAGACTGACCCTCTCTATCTCCAGCAGTGACGTCAGGAACACGCCATTTTTGCAGGAGGGGGTCAAAAGTATCAGAAAGTCTGTTTGACCTAAAATGTAGGGTCCTTAAACTAATTTCAGTGTTGGAAAGAAAGTTTAGCAATTTCTTTAATGTATTCTACCAACACAAATGAACTTTCATGCTAAGTTAATATATGTTATTGCAACGTATTTAAAACTTGTAAATGATTAGTTCCATTAGTTTCAATGACTGGGGAATAGATTGTATAGTCGATTTTAGGTCAGGCGCGCAATTCGTGATGAATAGAATAGCTCACTCTCATAGACACGTGACAGAATCATATCACTGTTAACCCTATTCAGACGGGGCTTTTTTGGTCATCCCTGGACGGGGGGGTGGGGGGGGGGGGTTGAGGCCCCCCACTTCTAAGTCCTCTAACTCTTGAACGACGTGCCATAGGGCCACTAAATTTTCAGGACATGATATCGACATAATATATGATAAGTATATGACGTTGGACGTTACGTTGATGTAAAATGACGTAATTATGACGTCATCAATTTGATTATATTGGCCGGACCCATGAAAAAAGGGTATTCTAAGACAACTTCAAGTTATACTACAAAAATGTAACAACCAGTGCAGATAACAGAATAATAATGTTTATTACGACTTGTATTGCCAATAGCAACATCGATGGCGTCACAATGGCGTCATAAAATGACGTCATGCACATTTAAGATACGAGTTAGGCACCGCCATATTATATCCACTACCTCGAATTTTTAAAAGTACATTTTTTGCAACAAATAATCACAAAGGGCAATGGAAATAGACTAAATTCATTCATTTAGATGGTTTTTGATGAAAAAATACCAGGTAGTTGCAAATTGTAAGGGATAATTAGCTTGTTATTCTTGATCTGGCCATACGGTCCACCATCTTGGATGTTGGGCTGATGACGTCATCAAATTAGCATAATTTATGCATATATAATTATGAAAGATATGCTAAATAATATAAGATTTTATTTATGTAACAAAATAGCAGTAATATAGGAAATAAATGTGAAAAATACATTGTTAGAACCAAAAATAGTGATTTTTGCAAAACTGCCTGTCAGCAAACAGTTGCCATGGCAACACGAAAAAATGGAAAATTTGTCAAACTTCTTAGAATTGTTGCCAACAATATTTTAGGAAAACTCACCAAATTTGGTGGCTTTAGCGTAAGGCGTTCTGGCGTTATAGGACATCGAAGTTAACGCAGGCCTCAAAAGCCCCCCCCCCCGGTCTGAATAGGGTTAAAGTAAATGTTATTGCAACGTGATTAGTGCAATCAGTTTGAATGACTGGGTTAGAGATATTTTTATTCACAAGCTCATGTTTTTGAAGGACTGTCGTTTCGGTCATAATTGCCTCGAAGCAGATCACAGCCTCATCAAAACGTCAGGTCTTGAAAAACATGCGGTTGTGAATAGAGAACTTAAATTGTTATTCACTTTTTAAAGCATGATAATTCATCTCAGATGCGTCATAGATTTTTCTGGTGAAAGGAATAACGTTTCATGAAACGTCAATTAGTGTGACTAGGCTGATGTTGAAAATGGGTGCTTTTTGCAATTATAAACTAATTGATCTTCTTAATGAAGTACAATCATTAGGCACATCATTACGATTTTTTTGAGAATTGACACGTGTATGTGCGAGTACTATATGGGCTATAATATAGTGTATCTGCGTTTGTAAGCTAATTCAGACTTAAAATCAAACTTCTTGCTAAAGAGCCCTTAGTATCTTATGTACGTCATATAATGTTTAAGATATTTCTGGAGAACAGAATCACGCTTAAACACACGTGTATGTACGGGGACTATACAAGCGATAATAGGGTGCATTTGTAGTTATGAACCAATTCAAATCAAACTTCTTGCTGAAGAGCCATTATTATCTTATGTACGTCATACAATGTTTAAGATATTTCTGGAGAAAAGAATCACGCTTAAACACACGTGTATGTACGGGGACTATACTAGCGATGGTAGGGTGTGCAGTACACGCGTTTATCAACTAACTCTAACTCAGTATCGTCTTAAACTGAGTTGCGGTGTTAATATATGTGTCTTTACAGTACTAAAACATTTTAAACTTATAATCGTCTACTTGCTAAATTGTCATTATGGAGTTAGATACGTCACATAAATTTAAAGATTTTTCTCTAGAAAAGAACCTGTCACGTTTAAAGACACGTGTCTGTACGAGCCCGCTGTTAATATATGTATATTCTTGCAACTAGTTCATTTTTTTCAAATCATCATCTTTTTGATAGAGCATCATGATTGCCCTAATTACGTCATCATGTAATGAATGAGATTTTTCTTGTAGATTCAAGTGGTCACATTGAAAGACAAGTGCAAGTTAGGGGCGAGGAAAGCTGTTGTGCACTTCAAACCTTTTCAATTATCTTCTTGTAATTCAATTATCTTCCGTAATTTGTAAATAGATCTTTGCTGTTCCATTGACTTGTGTATTGTGTATATATTATGTATTGACTGCTCCTTTCATGCACTGTGTAAATATTGATGGCATGGCTGATGACGTTTTTTAATTGGCATGTAAATAATGATCACTGTAATGTGATAATGTGCCCTAGGGAACGTCACTAATGGATTTTCAAATAAAGTCTCAAAGTCTCTTGTAATATTGAAAATATATGGAGACCAAAAAATACTGGCGCCTTCAGTGCCCTTTCAGACTGGTTTCCTCGGTGGGAGTGTACTAACGTAATATGTGTTTAGCGAAGTAAGTAAGTTAGTTAAGCAGCCATATAGCAAAAGGACACGGCTTTGTAATTATGTTACTACGTTAAGTAAACCGTTTTCAAACAAAAACGAGACATTCGCTTGTTTAACTCACAAGGAAATCTTTATAACCACAAAGTATAACAAACCATTTTCGCAAGTCCTTATAATTAATATATATTCTAGTTTCTAAAGCAATCCGATTTATATTGTAATTTCTATCGAATTCATCTTTTTTTTCTGTCAGAAACTATTTTACAGATCATTATGTAAAACCTCTCTGGAAATTCAACTAATGGCAATAATATTCTTGAGAAACATATAGACAAACCGATATGTCTTTAACATTCATTTTCGTAAATAGTCAACATTCTAACCGTTGAAAAGAAACTTCTGTATGAGATCTCTGAATATGGAGTTTCTTTTCAGAGAGACGTCTTCGTCTATTTCAATATATACAAGTCTTAAACAAAGAATAATGTCTTATCATAAGTAAGGCCACAGCAAGTAAATTTTATGGATGACATCCTCTGCAGACTGCAAAAATAATGAGATAGGGCGGAAAAAAACAAGATGGGTAAAAAAAAACAAGATGGCTAAATTTGCAAATAGACACCATAGACGTCGTAACAAGAGTTTAAGTGACAAAACATGGTAGCACTGACAACAAATCATTCATTCCTGTATTCAAGAAGTGAACTAGTGTTGTTAAACTTAAAGTGACACTAGTGTGGTAGACTGACATTACTTACCAAGTTGGCAACTACACTCATGACTTCCATAGTGGTGCCACTTTTGCAGCTATTCAGCTGGTTTCACTTCTATAACTACAGTAATGGCTACCTCGTTTTTTTTCTGAAATCAGGTGAAAATTAATGAGCGCGCGGATGTCATCCATAAAATTTACTTGCTGTGGCCTAAGGTTAGAATGCTTGATTTCGACTAGAACATATCTTGAAATCACCACGACGAAATGCAAACAGAACAGTTGTGGTATACAAACGCAGAGCTGAGCTTAAAAGCGTAGCAACAATATATTTTATATTTAAACTTTCAAAAATTTTATGATTCCAAGAGTACAATAGTGCACAACTTCAGCTTTGTTCTAACACTAAAGAAATGCCCTGAATTTTCAGTCAGCGAATTGAATCAAACATTCGGCTTAAAATTCATAGTGAGCGTTTCTTTTTTGCTGAAGGAAAAGCTCAAATTATACAAATTTCTTCAAATTTTATAAACCTAACCGGCTTCTTTGACATAGCTAAACTTGATAAAAGCACTTTCGGTGTTCCCATAGAATCAGTACCAGCCATAGTTTATCATAAACGGGATAAATTATTAATAACCTGAAAAATGTTTTTCAATTCAAATTTTTGTCTGCGACTAAGCCTCAAAATCAGATACATGCTAATTCTTCCGAGCCATTGCTATCACGGCTTTCCATGTCACAACCGGTAACTTTTGCTGTTGATGCTTTAAGGCCTTTGAAAATATATTGCATACTTTCCTAGACATCTTGGCCTCTACTTTGTCAAAGTGTTCTTTTCTTTTTGTTTTTACTTGTGCATTCATTCAAGTTCTTTAGTTTTTTTTTTCATATACTTTTTGTGTGTAGCATATTATGTACACATGTAGGTGCAAAACATTTACTTACGATATGGAATGATATACAAGGATTGGGGCTATACAGGAAAATACAAAGTTTATAGATTGTTATGAATTGAAGTACATGTAAGCAGCACCAGCAAAAATCTTCTTAGAAGTTAAACTGGTAATCTGACTTACGCTAGCTCACTTTTATCCGCTGGGTAACCTATATCCGTTGTTTTTCAAAACAGGGTATTTAGGCACATGAATTCGACGGGTGGTAGTTTTAAACTGCAATGTTCTGAAAATATTGCAATTTGAAACTAACGCGCGTCAACGTGATATCCCCAAATACCCTGTTATTAAAAGCAACGGATATAGATTACCCAACGAATAAAGGTCAACTAGCGTTATATGGGCCTGATAATTTTGACCCCATATGTTCTGTCTCTGATTGTTTAAAGATGGGAACTCTCATATGCAGAAGATAGAGGTAGTGTCTTAAGGAAATGCAAGTTTCTTTGGGAATGGCATTGCTACCGTAATGGGTACATCTAGCAGCAGAAAGTAGCAATATTTTCCCCTTTCTCCCAAACTAACCGCATAGTTCCTAATGTCTTAAATTGTCTGATATCATTGATTTAGTTTAGAATTCTTGACAATGACTATATTTCGATACCCTATAGTCCTTGAAAGCCACTTATAACTGTTTCTTTTTCTGCTGCATTGCAGCAATATGCATATGCAACCGCGTAATGCTCTACGTAGAGCAAATATCATTGTAAAGTTCGAGCAGCCGTTCTTGATCGGTCGTCGATTGTCTTCGCTCAATGATCAATAATCCGATACATAGTGATGATCAATTATCAGTTCTTGACATCAGTTCCCGATAGATTCTCTGATATAGTTCTTTGAATTCATATTATGTAGTTTTAAGTCTCTAGAGTTTACTATGAAGTAAAGCTAGTTCACCTTAATTCGCGGGGTAACCTATATCCGTTGCTTTCAGCAATGGGTATTTACATGTAGGGATATGAAGTCGACGGATGGTAGTTTTAAACTACAATGTTTTGAACATACTACAACTTGAAACCACCGTCCGTCCAGTTGATATCCCTTAATACCGTGCTGGTAAACACAACGAATATAGGTCACCCTGTGGATAAAGGTGAACTAGCGTTAACAGTCTGATATCGAAATGTTTGACAAATATTGTCATAGTTCTTCATACCGATGCGCGTTTCTTCGACCATCTCTCGAGGCCGATGACGTGGTTATGATTGTGATTCAGGGTGTGATTCTGGTTATGGTTGGACGACTCCACGAGCTTCAGGTCAAACATCTGACTCTCCTGTATGCTTGAGCTGTACGTGGGCCTGCACTGTCCGTGGGGGAAGTAGGGACAGCATCTGCAGCCGCACAGGGACAGCAAGTCTGAGATGTCAGCCAGGGAGGAGTCGTTCGCCCTGTACAAGTCGTTCCCGGAGAGTAACTCCATCCTAGTGTCGGAGTGAGGAATCTGTCCGTCCGTGATGATCTCGATTCTCTCGTGTGAGACGGAGTTGATGTTCTCCTTGGACCGTCTCTGCGCAGCTTCCAGCTCGTCACGCTTTTCGTCCTCTGTAGATGTAAATGAATACGTTTAAAATCGTGACCATAGCATGTTCAGAACATGTAATAGCGAAACCGGAATACCACTGCAATACCGAGGGAAGCCGCCAGGGTCCAAAAATCTAATCATATCAGCTTTTGTCACACCTTACCCTACCCTATGAAACCAATCAACCCAACTTTTCCATCCTTCCTATTCACAGACATAGACACACACACCCACCCATACACACACACACACACACACGCACACACACAACTATCATTGGATGAATTTAACTTCTCCTCGCTCCAATATAGTTGATTTGCAAGTTCACTCCCGACGGCTAATAAGTAAGTATGTGGTAGAGACAGGAGACATACATGTGACAATGAACAGAGAAGCGTGTGACAATGGGTGACTGAAAACTCTAGCTGAGCTTTTACTTGATTTAAATGAGTTTATTCCATTTTAGTTGAATGAGAATATCAAGCAAACGCTATCACCAGCGTCCATTAAGAGACGGAAACGTTAAGATCAACAGAGTCAAATTATGCAGTGTCTCTCACATAGTGTGTATTTCGTACCATGCGCAACATTTGTCTGTAGACTCATAGTATGATTAGACTGATTAAGACTTTAGAAGATGTAAACTGTATCTCTGTTTGTCTGACCCTTGTCTATTCGCTCATGAACCCTTGGTCCAATGTAAAGTTTAGCTTACTTGAATAAACAAGGTTTCAAACAAACAAAAACAAACAAACAAACAAACAAACAAACAAACAAACAAACAAACAAGAAAACAAACCTGTGTTCATGGTGAGGAATCTCAGCACCAGCAGGTTCATGGACGCCGACACCACCGTCAGCCCCACGAAGATAAACAGACAGACAAACAAACAAATAAATAAATAAACAAACAAAGAAACAAACCTGTGTTCATGGTGAGGAATCTCAGCACCAGCAGGTTCATGGACGCCGACACCACCGTCAGCCCCACGAAGATGAACAGCAGGCTGAACACCACATACCCCGGCTTGTTCTCCAGCGCCTTGTTCTGCTGCAACGCCACGAAGTCACCGAATCCGATGGTCGTTAGGGTGATGAAGCAGTAGTAGAAGCTGTCGTAGAAGCCCCAGCCTTCAAAGAACTGGAACGCTGCGGCTCCACTGGTCAGGATGACTGTACAACTGATGAAGCCGACGGTGACCAGGTTACTGTAGGACACTTCGGGTCGCTTCTGTCTTAGACAGCACTTCTTGAACTTCTTGAGGATGTAAGCCACGAGGGTGTTGACCCGCTCACCGACCGACTGGAACATGACAATGCCGATGGGGATGCCTA
>NC_049995.1:17040890-17044288 GCF_000003815.2 Branchiostoma floridae
GGATGAATCCTCTGCAGACTGCAAAAATAATGAGATAGGGCGAAAAAAAACAAGATGGGTAAAAAAAACAAGATGGCAAAATTTTCCAAATAGACGTTGTAACAAGACTTAAAGTGACAAAATATGACATCACAGCCAACAAGGCATTCATTCCTGCATTTAAGAAATGCACCAGTGTAGTTAAAGTGACACTAGTGTGGTAGACTGGTATCATTAACCATGTTGGCAACTACACTCATAGCTTCCATAGTTGTGCCACTTTTACAACTATCTATCAAGTTGCACCTCTGCAACTACAGTCAATGCTACAGAGTCTCTAGTGTCAATTCTACATTCAATGATTAGGTTACAACACAACCTTCACCCATTTTCGTCTATCCGGCCTTCCCTTGAGAAGAAAAAAAAATCTTGTTATTTTTTCTGAAATCAGGCGAAAATTAATGAGCGCGCGGATGTCATCCATAAAATTTACTTGCTGTGGCCTAACTTGTTATCCAGCCACTTACCAACCAGTGTACATGAGACGATGTGTTTTCGTTAACGTCATAGTAATTCTAATTTGCACCCCCAAGAGACCACGTTGTAGTGTCATTAGATGTTTGCGTAACTCAACGTGGTTCAACTGACGTCACGTCAAAGCCTGTACACAATAGCTAATCATTTCTTCAAAAGAGAGGCCCATTACGAGCGCATGATTGTTCATTTTGTTATTGCACCAGTCGTCCTACACTTTGAAGTGTAGCGTTATTACCTCCAAAAAAAAGGAGGGGAGGTATCGTTTTGATGTGTTTGTTTGTCTGAATGTTGTGTTTTCGGGTATTTGTTGTCAGCATACCTTTAGAACATCTGGATGGATTCTAGTTTTGATATTTAGGAAGATGAAAGTCAGGGTTAAATTTGTCCCTCTGGTGTGTGACCTTGTTACTGCAGCAGAACTTCCGGTTTCGATATCTTTTGTTCCTCTCTGTGTGTTTGCGTATATAACTCAAGGTCCATTGAATGGAGTTGTTTGCATTTGCTTGTGTTGTTAATTTATTGAGATTCAATTAATTTTTGTTATTTTGGCCACAGTAGCGGTATTTTTCAACGCACTGCAGTACCAATGAGAGACACCACCATCTTAAACATATTGTGGTACAGTCCATTCCACCAGCTGTTGCTTCCCTAAGTGTAGCCTGTGCTATCGGCCTTATTCTCATTAACTGAAGACTGTAGTTGCCAGATGTATCAATCAGCTGTAACATATATGATAATAATCGTTCAGTCTATGCCTGTACAATGACAAGACATTGATTAAATTTGTCAATTATTCTGAACACAGTGACCAATACCTTGTGCTAAATATATAGACATGTTCTTCCTCCAGCAAGAATTTGCAACAACAACAAAAAACTTCATCTTAGATTTAAGACACATGGAGACATATCTCTAGTGGGTATGAGTAATCTTCGTGTAAAGACTCTGATACTATGCAGACGTTAAAGATCTTATCCTTAACGGAAATTGTAAGGCGATTACTTCTTAATTCTTGTAAGGAATATGGGCCAGTGTGACCTGAAATGTCTCAGAATCAAAAACAAGTGATGTGTTTTATGAGATCAGGTGGACTAAAGAAGCTTAGTAATGTCGGTAGGCACATAAGGTATTCTGACCTGACCTGACCTGTCTCAGAACAGAAAACAAGTGATTTATCTTACGAGATCTATGATAAGCTATTCCCTAGGGAACAAAAAGTGTTTAGCCACTTGTTATAACGTCGTTAAGTGAATAAGGCATTGTGATCTGAGGGGCCATTCACATAAATAGTTTGTTAGTCTTGTAGATACTTGTCTGTGTGTGTATGTGCATTTGTATGTGTGTTGTGTATATGAACGTGTGTTTGTGTGCACTTGTGCGAGGGCATATATGAACATGTATGCATATATGTATTTGTGCGTATATATGTATTTGTGTGTGTACATCTTTATGTGTGTGTGTTTCTGTGTGTGTGTGTCTAAGTATATGTGTTTGTGTGTATGTGTGTGTGTCTTTATGTGCGCACGTGTGCGTGTGCATATATGAACATTGCCTGTATATATGTATTTGTGTGTGTACCTCTTTATGTGTGTGTGTCTGTGTGTGTGCCTCTAAGTATGTATGTGTGTGTGTGTGAGTGTGTTTGTGTGTATGTGTGTGCCTTTGTGTGTGTGTGTCTGTGTGTGTGCCTCTGTGTATGTACTCAATATGTGTGCGTGTGCCTTGCATTGTCTAGTGAAAAGAGCTAGAGTACCACGAATAAAAAAAAAACAACTTAAAACTTAAAAACACAGGGGCATTCCACTCCAGAAGGGAGTCTTGTGAATACATAATCAGCCGACCCATGCAGACCCTACCCATGCATTCCCTATACGCATAGACTCAATATGTGTGCGTGTGCCTTGCATTGTCTAGTGAAAAGAGCTAGAGTACCACGAATAAAAAAAAACAACTTAAAACTTAAAAACACAGGGGCATTCCACTCCAGAAGGGAGTCTTGTGAATACATAATCAGCCGACCCATGCAGACCCTACCCATGCATTCCCTATACGCATAGACACTTTGTTTATCGTACATATTTTCGGAATAAATGAGGTACGCTGAGCACACCGAGAAGGCATTGCTCATAAGATAGCAAAGAATACAAGAACAAGACGAAATTTCCTAGCGAACCTGAGATTAGCTTGGTAACCTTACCTAAAAGTTCTGCATTGTATTCAGCCATAGGATTAATGCAATTAGAGGGTACTTGGGGAGTTTAGTAGAAGACTGAATGCTTTTGAGGCATGTGGAGCAACTGGGTACTTTATCGCATAATGTGAAGTAGTATGCAGTTATCACTTCCTGAAATGAATATCTATCGGAAAATAACACTCCCGTATGGAGTGGAATGCCCCTTTAAAACAATCTCCCACCAAACTGTCGGGACAGTTGTAAGTAATGTAGGCACGTACTGTATAGTTACAATGATGTATACTTCAGCTCGTCCACTGATACATCCGGCAGCTGCAGCCTTCAGTTAATGAGAATAACCACTGTAATAAGGCCGGCAGCACAACTACAATTATTATGGAAGTAACAGCTGGTGTAATGGACTATACCACACTGTCCACACCTTGGGGATGTCACTCCTTGGTACTGCAGTACCTAGAACAATACACCTTTCTCACGCGGCGGCCATGATAGATCGAAGACGAGGTCAATGAGGCAAACAGACAAAACTTATTTCTAAAATCAGCTGCCATTTAGTTTTCACCCAAACCACACAAATTTTCACAATATAAGATCAAATAATAAATATTATAACTAAAAGATATAGCAATTTATAGTAGCGTAGACTGATCCCATAGTCCCTTAAGAGATGCAAAATAAAAACTTGATA